>NW_020455643.1:5860990-6114378 GCF_003342845.1 Nothoprocta perdicaria | reverse complement strand
TTCCTCATTTTCCCCCCACCCCCCCCCCTCCTTTTGGTGCGTGTGTGTTGGGAACGGTGATCCGGGTTGGATTTTCCCCCCACCTTTCCCCGGTGCTTGTTTGGGGGGGAATGTTATGTTTTTGGCTTCCCTTCCCCCTTTCCCTTCCCCCTCCTTTTTCGCTTGCCTTCCCCTCCCCCCACGCACACTGCCGTTTCATTGTAAATGATTTAAGGCCCACAAAAATATTAAAGAGGGAATCGGCAGCAAATTAAATAAAGGAGCCGTCACGAGGCAGGCTGCTTTATAACCTATTTTTAGCCCGATTTGTGTAAAGAAGACTCCTCTCCCATCCCCCTCTCTCGCCGTGCATATTTACTTCTGGGGGGGGGGGAGGGGAGGAAAAGGCGGAAAAAAAAATTAAAAAAGGGAGAGCGGGACGAGCCGAGGCACCTGGAGCGTGACCCCGGCGCCAGGTAGCTGGCTGCGAACCGGGCCACGAGGAGCCCGGGCCGGTGCCGGTGCCGGTCCCGGGGGGGGAGGGCGCCGCGCGGCTCGCTCCGCTCCGCTCCGCTCCGTGTGATTTCTTTAATTTCCTTTCTTTGAACCGTGTCTCCGCGTCGCGGGGAGCTGGGCTCGAGGGGGGCTCTGTTTCCTCCCCGCTGTCCGCCGCCGAGAAGGCGGGCTCGGGTGGGAGAGCACGGTTTGTGCTTGATTTCCTTATTTTTTTATTCATTTTGTGTTTTGTTTCCCCTCTCTTTTAAGCGGTGGGGTGGCAAAGTTATTGTTTATGAGCTTCCTGCGAAGTTCGGGGTGGGACGCGGTGCAGTGTGCAGTGACAGGGTGAGGGCCGCCTCCCGAGGCAAAACGTGGGCCCAGGGTTTGGGCAAAGACTCTCTTTTCTGCCTCCACCACAGCTGAAACTCTCTGGGTTTCTTAATATCCACAGTCCTGGTTGCGAGTTGTACCTGGCAGCTTTTGAGAAGTCTTACAGAGTTAATGTATGTGCCTTTTACTTATTTTTTTTTTAATAATTATTATATTTGTGTCTTGCAGTACAAAAATACGTGGCTTGTTGTTACTGTTGTTGTGACTCTTAAAGGGTTAAGTTCATGGTGTTGTTCCAGGTGAATTTAATCTTTCATCATCGCATTTCCTTTTTAGGCAAATGGACTGAATAAAAGGCTTCTCCCTTACTTATTTCTGCCTTATTCTCTAAAAAGAACCCCCTCCAAAACTTTATCAGTGCCCTGTGGCAGGGGCTTGTTGCTAGAGATGGCACGTGAGTTTTGGAGAGCTCTGTTTGTAGGTTGCTGCATAGGAAAGCAAAGTTTGCTAGTGAAGTTTTTACTACTATCCAGTGTGTTCAGCTTCCTTGTTTTCCTGTCCGTGTAAATCAGCACTTAACTGCTTTGTGCAAGGGTTCACCAAACTTGTTACTACTTTATTATAAAAATGTGAGAGATGGATAGGCATGACCAGGAGAATTAAGTCTTTTTCACGTTATAAAGAAAAAAGCTGGGGTTTGTCTAACTGTCTTTGCTGTCCTGTGCTATTAAAACAGATGTCTGGTACTGTTAAGTGTCTTAACAGGGTTTGGTTTTGCTGGTTGTCACTACCATTTGGGTGCTCACTGGAGTTTTTAGGTGTCCCTTTTGAGAGAGGAGGCACCTTTTTKGGGGGCAGGGAGGGGGGAAGTGTTTGGATTCTGACTTGTACCTGAACTTGGAGAAATCCTGGCCATTTTGGGCCCTCTAARCAGCTTGGAGGCTTGTTGCCATGAGGCTCATGCTGGCTTTGGCCTTACTTGGGGCACTTTTATGTTAGTCTTGTCAGAATACATTTCAATTTAGAGCTGATCCTGCAAACTCTTACATATGTGCTTCAAGTTAAGCAAGTGGTTAAATGTTTGTGGATGAGGGTATTTTTTTCTCCTTTTAGTCAAAAACCGAAAAGCTGTACTGCTAAGATGATTGTGCCTAGTACGTGTTGATATCATGTAAATGGTGGTAGCAAACTCTTCTGTGTTTCCTATCCTCTTTTGGTTAAGATGTAGCAGCAATGTGTTGTGTTGTTTACCTCTGATCACCTCATACTCTGTACGGTCGCAGCCTTAAGTTTTCAGTGAAGAGGCTGTGGATGTGGCTCCATGAAAACAGGCTTTGTGTGTAACTGTGTGTACTTTGTGTGTAACTGTATTCTGAGACTTTTAAAAACACTTTGTTCAGTTTTGCCGTATATATGGTAGTTATTGACATTTGTATATTGCTTTTAAGTTGTAAGGCATCATACAAGTGCTAAGTGCCCCACAACAGTACTTCAGAGCTATTTTTCCATCATAAGTGTCTGATGCTAAAATGTGCTACAGGCCTAAATATAAAGAGAATCTGAATGAATTGGGGAGGAAATGGTCAAAATTGCTTATAATGTTGTTTTCAGGTAATAATTTTCAGTTAGGAAAAACAGATCCAAGTAACGTAAAGCAAACTGAGTTATTTAACTTAATTTTGCTTATGGAATTTAATTTAACATGGAGTTCTCATTTGAGTCAGAATATGTTCGCTCTTATAAATTCTGTAGTGTCAGTTTAAACCCACGTGCTACAAGGACAGCATCAAGCAGAAGTCAGGAAGTCCTGGAAGGAAGCACACACCATTTCCTAAACAGCAGTAGCCTAGCCTAGTTGAATAAGCTCTACAGATGTCTATGAAGTTGCTCACAGAAATAAGTGTGTTTGATGTTAGAGATGGGCAAATAGGCTCTGAATCTCTCAAGATACTGATGCTTTGTTGTGTGTGTTTCAAGCTTTTAAATGTTCTGGAGAAAACCTATCCTTTCCTAACCCGGTTCCCTTGCTCATCTGCTGTCACCAGGAAGGGACCTACTGCTTCTCCCCCTCTGGGTATTTCCCCCACCCAAACTTTCATTTGCTTTGTGTCTGCACGTCTTCCACCCCAGTTACTTTCTGAACCTGCCTTCCACCTCCAGTTCCTTTCTGAACCCATAACTACTCAAGATTGTCCTGCATGTTTGCATTTTCTCCACTTTGCTGAGAGGACACTGCTGTTGAGGTGAGGAGAAAGACACACGAGGCTCCCACCAGGATTTCCCCTTCTCAGCTGAGATAGGGAGGCCGTAGAAGTGCTATGATTCCCTCTGTGGAGTGGGAGGCAAAGCCGTGGTAGATGACAAGACTGTTGCATCTTGATAGTGCAGTACTGCGATATTAAAACACCACAGCCTCTTGAAATACCAAATAATTTCTAATTTGTATTGCTTGTATTGAGGATTATGCTCCTGATGCACAGTACTAGAATACTGACCTTCCTTGGTGCGTTTGCTGTGTGCATACACCAGTACAGGGTGTAACGACTGTGTGTAAAGTCCTAACCCATGAACATCTGCTCATAAAAGTAACTGGGGGAGAAGTGAAAGTGTACATACGTGTATGTGTTTATACATATACAAAAAGTGAGAGAATATATATACTGTGGGTCAATTTTTAATATAAATGTAAATGTTTCTACTGAAGAAGTATCAAGATTTTCATTAGGAGAGAGGTGATTAAGTTTTTCTTCAGTGCATTTGAATTGTGTTGCAGGATTGATAAATTCAAGTTAATGCGTGATGAAGAAAGATTATTTCTTAATTTTTCTGCTATTGATTTAGAAATTCCTCTCTCCAATATATGCAGTTTTCTAAATGTTACTGTGTGAGGATAGATGATTGTAGTTTCTTTAAAATTGTGTAATGAGAAAATGACTTCACTAGAAGTTTCGTCCAGTGATCCCAAGCAAAGCAGAAAGAGACCACTTTATTCATCTSATAATTGGTTTCCTCCACAATAAAGTGTGACAATGAAATGAGGAGTAAGAAATATCTTCTTTAAGATAAAACTGTAGGGGGTTATATTGGGTCTTTTTGTTTCAGTTTTACAAAATTGAATTCACTAATGAGCTAAAAATAAAAAGCGAGGAGGGGGGAAAACCTAGTGACAGTAGGCAGCTGATAGTAGTCAAGTCATGAGAGCTGATAAGTTTAAGAAAAGGAAATCTGTTATGTAAATCACTTTGCAAGTTTGTGTATAACCTGTGAACTGTCCTTTCCTCTTTAGGGTCTGTCTTATGTTACTTAATTCAAGATGAGTAGGCCCTTTTCTTTCTTCTCATAATGAAAATGAGGCTGAAGTCATTTATACTAAGAACCATGGAGTTTTAATGGTCAAAGCAGGGCAGAAGCTGAGATCTGTGTGTGTGTTTTTTTTTGTTTTCAGTTACTGAAAGATCTGTAGAATTGTAGTTCAACATAGCCTCTAAAACATGGATTTTAAATACACATGGGTTCTTGTGACATCCCTTAGATTCCTTTTTATATCACTAAAAACCTTAAAAGTCTGTGTTTAAGAGATGGGCTGTCATGGGTTGGTTGGGTGCAGAGGAGCTGGTTGGCTTGGCCAGCCAAGAAGGGAAATTGCAGATGTTGCTGCACTTCCCCTGCCTTTCCCTTCCCCCCTCCTTTTTGTTTTCAGGGACTAGTTTCTCAAAAGAGTTGTAAAAATATTTACTTGTAGTAATGCTAAAAACACATGATGAATCTGTGTAGYTGTTCTGAAAGAACTTATTTCAGAAGCAAATTGGCAAATAATGCTACAAAAATCTAAGTAGGGAATGTCTTTCGGTGTCTCAAGTCTTTGCATGTATGTGCACAYGTAGAAATACTAGGATTAATTTTAAACCATTTAGCTTGAATACCTGAAACAGCATACCTAGACACAGTGTCTATTCAGACTTACAGATTCATTTTTCAGGAGAAGTTGCAGCAGAGTTGTGTTAACCTGGTGCCCTGAGCTGGTCCAGGCGTTGTCTGTTCTTGATGTYGCGCACACCTCGCACAGCTCTGAGTTTCTGAAGCAAGGTGTTGTATACGAGTGGATAGTGGCAAACTGAATTTGTAGTTCTGCTTGGTGCAAGTACAACTCTTTTTAAGAACACAAACTGGCATCTACATTTGTAAAGTAAAATGTTGATACAGTGGTATTTATAAAGTTGCTGAGTCCCCACAATTGCGTTTAAAGTTGGCAGTAACTGTGTGTACTTAGCATTTCTGAAAATCAAGCCTTAAATGTAATTTGCTGGGTTTTGCAAATGCCTCTTAGTTTCTGTTTCTTTCAGGGGCTAGTATTAGTAAAAGGCAATGCTGCATTATGTTTACCTTGCTGTTGTAATTCTTAGTSTCCATGTTGCAAAGGAGCAGTCTTGTTTATTAGTGATGTCTAGCAGTTAAAAAAAATCAAAATCGTCCAGAGAACAGCCATGTTTTTTCTTTTATGATCTAAGATTCAGTTCAATTTCTCTTTTATGTACTGTATTACAGAGACACTCTATATAACCCTTTTACCATATGCAAACAATTTGAAGTGTTATCTCAGATACCTGTAGTTGCATTTCTAGAAACTTTTACTAGAAATTTGGGTGATGTGATTTAGCTGAATGTTAGGCCTTCCCCCCTGCCAAGCAGGGCACTAGTTTTGCCAACCTGGCAAAGTGGGCAAGCAACTGACTTTGCAGCAGATGCTAGTGCTGTTTTTTAACCTATTGATGGATTTGGAGAAGCATTTAATCATTTCCTTGACTTCATTTAGAGCTGCTGTTGAGTTCCACTGACATCATAGGATTTGTAGCTTTTGATGAATTAGAACTTYGAAGCCGACTCTGGAAACTTTCCTACTCTATAGGCAGTTACGTGGCTACTGGCAAAAGCTTTGACTATAGAGCACACAAAAAAAGGTTTCTGTACGGTGTATTTCTGGAGTATTTTTCCAAGGTTATGAGTTAAGGGTCAAATATTTGCTATTCATGAAAATATAGTGCTAAATACTGTGCCAAAACCACAGAAATTGTCAAGGCTGGGAGCCCTAAATATAACCTATCCTAAAAGGAACATCCCTTCCACATCAACACGGTGTTAAAAGTTCASATTCATCACATGGGTGACCTATCATCAGCAAACTCCGCTAGGAATTCTTCTGATTGCAGGCACACGTGAGCTGAATGTCAATCCCTGATGGCTCCCTAAAAGTCTCAGGCAAAGAAGAGGCAGCTTGATYTCCCGGAAGAACTTGTCTAGGCTGGCTGAGGATAGATATAAATTTTATAGCTTTTCCATGTTTTTGGACAGGCTGATTAGTCCTTGAGTGCAAGCATGACTTTTGAAAATGTATTTTTGCCCAGTTAAAAAAAAAAAAAAAAAAGGATTTTTTTTTTTTCATTTATCGTTGATAGGAGTCTAACTTACAGCCCTGTTGGAGCACAGGAGATTTTTTGCTGTTGGCTTCAGCATTCAAGTGTTAAGTGTTTGGTTTTTGTATTAAAATATCTGTTGATCCTAAGATGAGTGTGTTTGCAGACCTGTACTTCAGGGTCTGTCCGGCTCATGAAAATGTTGAGAGCTTTTTGTGTTTTGGGTAATGTCCACATTTTTGGGAAAATTAGTTTTGATGTTGCATTGGCCTAAGGGGGAAATAGCAAGAGATCTGTGTCAAAAAAGTAGGACATGCAAGATTTAGAAGCTGTTCAGGAATATTTATTTGTCCTGTATTAGATTAAAGGAAGTATTGGTACATCATTGGTGCATGGCAACTGATTGCCATCAGTTTGGCAATATGTCCTTCAGTCTGCGGTGTTCAGTAAAGAGAAGACAACTATTAAACAATGAATCATAGCTAATTTTTGTATGGATGTCAATAGTCTTCTTTATTGCAGAAATGTTTGCTTAGATATTAACAAAAACATACGTTCCTAAATAAAGACATTTAGTAATAAATTTAAATTAGGAAGTGCTAATACAGATTTTGCCATGATATTTGAGAATCTATCATATACATCACTATGGGATTACATTTATTGGATTTGATACTTTTAAATGTGTTTCTGAAGCAAAATTTTGTATGCAAGGATAAAGGAAAAATGAAGAAAAATGTTGTCAAACCATTTATTAATGTTTATGTCAAACAAGTTGTGCAAAATCGTATACTGTGTAGCTACAGATTAGCTCTTTCCTGTAGCTAATGAACAGATGGGTAGCTCGGAGATGCAGAGTCCAAGCTTGCTTTATAACTTGAATGTTTAGCTGATGTAGACGTGGTACCTGTTTCTCACTTTATTTCAGAAATACAACTAAATATCYTCAGTTGGTATTTCTTATTCATATTTTAGATTTTAGCATTAAGATGAAAAAATGTAAAATGTACACTCAGTAGGTTAAATTGCTGTAAACGTAAGCAAAAATACGAAGAAACAGGTCAAGTGAGCTTTACTGTGGTAGCAGAACTGGATATCTAAATATAGCTTATTAGTAATAAACCCACTTTTAGCAGCTTTCACCATTATAGTAAATATTTATCTCAAGYAGTTGAGTTGCACGAAAAATGCTTTGTATTATTGTTACTGTCTTCTACAGTGAGTTCTGAATGGCCTTTAGTTACACTGGAAGTATCGCGGTGCTTATCTTACTGTTGGCAAAGACCGTGTTAGTTGGTTCTTGTACTGTCTACACATGCAAGGTTACTTTGATATGGATTACTTCGAGTTCATCAAGGGCTTTAGTAAGGCTCTTTCTTAAAACAGATGTAGCACACAGAAGATGCATTAGAAATTAAGCTGTGGAAATGTCTTTTGCTTAAAAAAAATGTGAGAGAAGCAAAATCTCTTTAGGCAAATATATCCCAGGTATTCCACTTTCTGGTAAGATAGGTGGGCATTGCTTTTGTCCTAGAAATGAACCCTCTACTCTCTGTGGGTTTGGGCTTATTGTCTTGGGCATCCAACTGATTGTTCTCATCAGTGTCCCAAGTGTCCCCGTTATGCCAAGGCCCAGGCTAGCCACAGCTGTGACCATGTGCTAAGGGATTATTAGTTGCCTGTGTGTACTGGGGAACAAAATGTGACTTCTAAAGATAGTGTTTTTATATTGACCTAAATGCTGAGAAGTTTTTGTTTGTTTATATTTTCTTTAGAAAAGAAGTTGAAAGATAAAGGGATTAGAATTTTCTGTACTAGCTAGGAAAAACATTTCTGATATTCCAAGTAGTTCTTTGAAACTATTAACAACTTGATACTGCAAGTTCAGCTGGTGTGTAAACTACTGCTTTGGACTCCATTTGATAGTAGTTCTGTTATAGAGGCGAAGCTTCTCTGTTGTTTTTATTTACTAAGACTGCTAACATCAAGGCTTGCAATTTTTGGACATTGCTAAGGAAATCCAAAAGCTGCATTTACAGTGTTAGGATATTTTAAATGCTCTCTCTGCATGTATCTGTTAACGTGCTTCCCACTTCCCAGTTGTAGTGTCTAGCTCTCCACTTGTAGCATAGGGGTATACTTTCCATAGTGAAAAGCAGGAAGATTGCTGCCTTTACAAATACATTTTCAGAGGTTAAAAGTAATCAGATTCCACTTGCATTAATATAAATGCTGAAAATTTTCAACTATTCTTTCAGAATGGAGAATATTTCTAGGCCTGCTGCTGCTTGGCATTATTAAAATAACCCCCCCCAAATGACATGCCTGTTTAAACACAAGTGCGGGATCATACTGTCTTTTATTATTATTATTATTATTATTATTATTATTTAAAATTGCCGCTTTCAGCTGGCAGTGCAGTCTTGCCCTCTCTCACTGGTTGTGCTTCCTTGCGTTTACTCTTGCATAATTATGGAATTATGACAAATTAATATTGGGAGTTTTGTCACTAATACAGGATTTTTCATCACTTCATTATCGTCTTTTCCCTACCCTGTCATTTGTGTCTTTTTTTTTTTCCTTATGGTAAACTCTCATTTAGATTTTCTTTTTAGTTTTCTTTTTCTTTGTGTTAGTTTTGATTTTTTTTGTGTGTTCTCTGCCTTTCAGCTCCTTAAATCAAATTAGTGCCTTTTCCTTCATTTTCTTGTGTAACATTTTTGTTGCTCTGTTTTACTGTTTTTCTCTGTTTTCTTCCCCAAATATCATTGCATTCTTCTTTTAATGCAGTTTATGTGTGTCACCTGATGTCATGTAGCCCTAGTGAATCAGTGGGAATTAGGCTGCTTGCTCTCACTACATTTGGCTGCTGTTAGGCTGTTCTGGGGCAAAGTGAAACCTGCCAGAATCATGATCAAGTTTTGATTTTCAGCTTGTGCTCCTGACAGGAGGATAACCTATAGAGAGGATAACATATGGAGAGGTGAGAGGTGCCTGTGTGTGGAGGGAAAGATAGGTGGGACAGTTGTACGGGAGAGGAAACAGAGTCGATGGCTTTTGGCAGTACTTCTATTTGATAAAAATAATCTTGGCTGTAGGTGTGAAGCATTGGTCCAGCTCTTGATGTAGTCAAAGGGAAACTTTAATGGGGGAGTTGGCATGATTGGTTAAATGTGTCAGAAGCTGAAGAAGACTGAATGCGAACCTCAGGGGAGGTTAGCTTTATGTGGTTCAAAATGAGGGCTTTTACGCAATAAATTTTATTGATGTTGTGACTTAAAATTAAGCAAAGCAAAGTCAGTCATTGTGAATTTGGTCCTGGCCTTATCTTATTGTTTTTATTGTGGATAGTGTTGACAAGTCACATGCACATTGTTCTAGGTGAACAAATGCAGCTTTGATACTGTGAGCTGATASGCGGGACGGGCTCCTGCATCCTGGCACAGATGAGTTTGCAGAATTGTGGCTTAGAGGGAAACAGTAACTGCATAATACGTGGTGTTACTGTCACTAGGTATTAAATCCTTATTTTTATTCGGTGTGGTGTTGTCTAGATCCTAAAAAGAGAAATGGAGGAGGTTAAAGTATCGGAAACTCTCTCATACCTTGCTACCCAGCTTAATGTACGGGTACTAAACTTGTATTCTGCCTCTGGAGTGCATGTGTGTGTGACAGAGAGAAYGCAAGATCTTCTTTGGAGAAAATAAAAGCTTTTTTGTCTAAAAGTCTTTCAAATATAAGTCCTTTATCACAAAGCTGTTGACTCATGAAATGATAATAGTGAACCTGATTCCTCCTGAAGTCGTAGTTTTGTGGTTCACTTCTATAAATGTCTCTTCCTATTTATAAGGGCTTCTAATCAGGATGTATATAGTGTAACTAGGATGTATGCAATGAAGAGACTAGCTCTGGGCAGCAGTTTGGCTGGTGGAGCCTGTGAACGTAAAACATAGCCATATCTGTCAAGAATCCCTTTGAGATTGCTGTGAGTTTTGCCTAAGAGGAAAAATATTAGTCTTTTCTGCCTATGGTAATTTTTATTTTGTTGTTGTTTTTATCAAGTCTTAATAATGACAATGTGTCTCATTTTTTGTTCAGTATTTTTAGTTCTTAGAATAATTCTTCTCAATAGTTTGTAATTTTGTTTGAGAATGGTGTCCTTTTTCAACTTCAGAAACTGCTATTAGTCGCATAGTTTATACCAATGCAAAAGTCTTTACCAAAATGATCTCAAATTGTGAGAGTTCCATACTGAGTATTCCTGGGATGCTGTAAAGTGCAGTGACTCTTAAGCTGGTATARATCATAGCTCTTTTGGCCGCATGTTCCCAACGTTAAGCCTGTGTTGGTCTGTCCTCTGATGTTAGCAGACTTGCTCAGTTTTGGTGGCTTACAGGCAACCTCTAAAGCATTGCTTTAATTTCAATATAGTATGAATGACATGTTTTTGGAGGTCTTCATTTGTGGGATACTGATTAAGGTTTCAAACTTTTGAGTGCTCCTGCTGTTTGTTTGTACAGTCTCTTTATAGGAAGTGCTTGAAGAAAGGGAACTATAGAATTACCTTCTGATTAATTCCTATTCTTACCTTATAAATTCTCTCTCCAAGTTGTCATGGACTTTCAGATATCTACAGCAGAAGTCCATGAAGTTCTCCCCAATTTTACTTTTCTAGTTTTACTATTATAAAGTTATTGCATTGTATATTCTATTTTTTTTATTGCACTGAAGTTTTTGTGTCCAGGTAATGACATATTGACTTCTAGTTAGGATAGGAGTATCCACCACTTGGGCTACCGTTTGACCTCAGCAAATGGATTAACAAATTTACTCATGCAGCAGAGATTTTATATTTTGCAATATTTTTTTCTTTTTTTTTGTAATCAATTCAGTGCCTAGAGATTTTCAGATGGAAGTCTGTAAAAGTGTAAAGTAACTTAGTTTTATTTTTGAAGCCCTGCTTGCTTGTTGCTTTGTGTTTGTAGGTTTTGTGCTTGCTTTTTTTAGTTTGAGAATTATTTTCTTATGTTGGGCAGTTCAGCATGGTCCTTCATTTTGGAGACAGTTGCTAATAATACTCATACATGATGAATAATCATGTTGAAATTAAGATACTGGTTTCATAAAGTTAGGCTCACTTGTGTCCTCAGTAATGTGAAACTGCAAACTTATATGAGACTTTAATAGGCTCCTACATTTACTTCTTTCAGAACTCAGTAGCTATTTTGAAAGGGGGGAAAGACTCCACGAAAATGGTGGCAACTGAAATTCATAGCTGTAGAGCAGGGCTATGCAAACAATTGTTGCATCTGAGGATATGGGAATGAAGCTGCTGGAAGCTTTTAAGATGGTTTTACTGTCAGTACTTGGAAACGTGAAACTAAAGTTGCAGATGTTTTTCAGTGAGAATTTTTCTGTCTTGAGAAGTTTCTGTCCTGTGCCACATGTTGACCCCTGTACTAGTATGGTGGTTTATAGGATGCTTCTTCTTCAAGCTCCGTCTCTTAAATACAAATCTGGAGGGATTTGTATTTAAAAACTACTACTGGTTTTGGAGGGTATTAGAATGCAAGTGTTTTTTGAACCAGATTGGAAGAAATCCATAAACACTTGCAGTCACCATTAAGAGGGAACTAAGCCCTCTTATTATTTATCATAAGAGTGAGCCACGAACCTCTTACTAGYATTGCCATCAGGCAAAATGGTACTGGCCAGTAACTAGGCAGGCCACGGTGACACGAGCCTTTCTGCATCCTTCATCATGTCTCGACTGCTTGGATTTACTCACATATAAAACAGGCTTAAACAGTGACATGATTTTTGGCACATGTTTTCTATCCCAYTTAGTTCTTCTTTGATAACTTAATAAAGTAATTTTTGTTTATGAATATGTACACTTTAGCTAATTTACAAGCACGTGTGAAAATCTTCAGCATGCCCTTTCCTGAGAACCTGTGGTATCTTCCTGTGTGTGAGAGCTGGTGCCCCAGGCAGATGGGCGCTGCAGGTCTCGGCAGGAGAAACGCTTGTGCAAGGTGTCCCTGACACGGGACACTGTCCTGTCACGTTTTTCACCAGCCGTATAGGTGGCCTTCAAAGCACAAATCGGCATCAAAGAGGTCTGCCCCCTGTGCACTGCTGGTCCCCTTGCGGTGCTAATGGCTTTTTTAATCTTGGTAAGATCTCTACTGTTTGGAAATAAAAACTCAAGGAGAACGTTTGCTATTTTRCTTTTTTAAGTCATACTTTTAAGTGACTTAAAGCTGGTGTTTGTGGCTTGTCACTTATTTTTACCTTATTCTACATTGAAGAGTACACTTCGGTTAATGGAAAAAAAAATCCCTATAGCCCTTTAATAAATCCTTTAARCTTTATGGGAAAGTATTCAGGCTTGATAGTTAGCAGAGCTTGAAGTTAGAAGAGTGAATTTACAGGGCTTTCTTATGTTTAATGAGTGACTCCAGAATGCAAGTGCTTTATTCCTGTTTAGTGTAACTCGTTTTCAGCAGATGTAACTGTCGGTGTAGACAAACCTCAGTTGTTAAAAAAAAAAAAAAAAAAAAAAAAGTCACTCTTGGATTAAAAAATAATCCTTGGATATTTTTAAGAGACCTCAGTAACTCGGTGAAGCCCTTAGTTGGACCATTTTCTCCTGTTTTTTTTTTCTTTGTTTTTTTGAGGCAATGGACGTGTGCTTTGCAAGAATTGAATTATCACTCTGTTGAAATCAATTCAGGTTCTCTGRAAATGATCCAGCCTTCAGGAAAGAAAAATATTAAAGTGTCTTKGGAAAGGGTTTCCCTTTATTTCAGCATTTGCAGTGTCATGTTTAGCAAATAAGCCTTTTTCAGATGCATTAGGGCTCTGTGAAACTCATTTTGGGGCTGAAAGTTTCCTRGTCTTGAGTTAAGATGAAAGATTTGTGTTTCACATTTCAGTTTTTTGCTTTAAATAGCTCCGGATATGTACATTTGCTTAGTTAAAATCTGTGTGCTGTTCATATTTCACGAGAAGAAAAAATAAACTGTTTAAAATGATGACAATGGGTAGTGTTTTAAAATTGGTCATTTGTTTCAATGTCTGAAATGTTTTATTGAAAGTTTATATGTTGAAATTAGTTAAGGAAGTAGCCTTTGCTTGGAAGACCTAAATATTTGCAGTATGTTGTTTATTTGGATTGCAAAGTTTTGTGCAGTTTGAACAGTATTTTAGTCCTGAGTTTTGGCAAAACGCACTCTAGCATATGTAGTCAGTCATAAACAAGCCAGAAAGCCCTAGTGCCTTGGTCCTGCGGTGGTATCAAAGTCTGCAGGGTTGAAATTAGTATCTGAATGCAGCTGGTGCATGTGCATCTCGGGCCTGCGCTCTACTGAGGTCTACGGACACTCATACAAACAGTCCTAGGTCTTCTGGGTGACGTGACTGTGTGGAGCTTACACGGTGCCTGAGGCTGAGGACTGCAGGTTGGCTTGAGGGGTTGAGGCAAAGAGCGCCGAGATCAGGGTGCCTTCTCTCAGAGGTGCTTGGGRCCCCTGCCAGCCCGCGTGAGGAACCTGGTGCGAGGTTGCCATGGTGGAACCCTCGGTGCTTGGACTGCACCAAGGGAAGCGTCGCTGGGAGGACATCAGGGCAGCCCCTGGAGCGGGCTAGTAGGAGAAGAGGCCAGAGCCCTTGCTCAGAGAAGGATTTTCTGGTATACGAGGCAGCAACGATATGAGCAATGCTAAACTTGTGCATATAGTTGATACCTGCCCTTCATTTGTTTCTTGCTTRTGATTTGACTTCCAAATCAATTGCATCTTTCTTGAACTTATTTGAAGAACTTGATCRATGTTGATTTTGTACCAAATGTTGTCTTTGCAGTCATAGAGCTGTAGTTTGTTTGTGTTTTTTTGCAATTGATACATATTTTGGATTATTTCCCTGAAATATTTTATTTAGACTCTCAACGTCTTAATGACTGCAAACCTCAGCTCATGATGTTTGGTAGAATTAACTCTTCGGACCTGAAGCGGCTTTGCTCTGAAGCCTGTGAAGGCAGCTCTGTTTGGTAGCACTTATGAGTTGTTGGCAGAAGCTCCGCGTTTCCAGATAACATAATCTTCTTTTAAGAAGCTCTCCCCCTCTTCCCCAGCAAGGCCTAAAGTATTCTTTGTGTGAATGTACTATATGATCTTTAATTATATGATCACGTACCATTCCACAAATAGTGCAATATAATAGCATAGAATTATTGCGCACGTTTTGTGGAGGTCTTTTCAGCATACTACCTTAAATCCTGCTTGTGCAAGTTGTTTAGTGTAAATGAGCTCCTCCTCCCCGAAGCTCTTTGCTGAGGCGCTGGGAGGGAGCTGGGCTTCAGAGCCCTGACAGAACCAGGGCTTCAGATGTCACTTGTGAAAGTTGCCACTTAACTGTTGTGAGGCAGCGTGTGCATATTAAGTAGCTGAGCAGAACAGTGAAATTGCTCACCTAGGTCTGCAGATGAATTATCATAATTAACTGCTGCTTCCTATGAATTGCGCCTAACGAGGGCTGTGCTGTTGGCTGAAAATAAATTGTATAATGCGTTACTGTTGACTAAATTATTTACATACCTTAGAGAGAGAGGAGATGGTATAAAAAGTCTGCAAAATAAGTGCTGAACCATTATGGAAATGAAATGGAAAAAAGAAAGACTTGCAGATAGAGCATTGTGTAGCTTCCTTTCTCCCAGGGCAAGTGGAGAGTACTGTAAATCCTGAATTTGAGATTTAGTGTGTGTCTTTATCATATTATGTAATATGCATATGTAGGAGGCACAGTTAGATCTGTGCGTGCAGCCTTAAGCTTTATCCTAAGACTGTACCTGTGTGGTTGTGAGTGGCTGAAACCACATGATTTTCCTGCCATATAACTGCTGTTCCAAAGTTTGTCATAAGCAAAATGTGAATTAGTGAAGTAAATTGATGATAACCAAACTGTTCTGTGTTTACCTGTGAGGCATCCTTTGTGGTTTTCGGTGCTGTGAGACATCTGAGGGCTCTCAGGATACATGCATGGCCTGGTTTTCATAATGTCCTGTTTATTCAAATAATTTGAAAAGTACCATATTTGGATATGATATCATGTTTTTGTAACTTAGTATTCTGTAAGATCCTATCATTTTGTATTTATTGTAACAAGTGGTTCAACTATATAGAGATTACTTATACCAATCTACCAGAAAATTGTACGGTAAATGTATGTACGAGTCGCTCGGTGCGGGTACTTGCAATTGATTGAAGACAGGCACAATCAGCGGTAGTGGTTTGTGATAGCATTTGCCAAAATAAGGATTGTCTCAGCTCCGTGGCAAAAGCAAAAACAGCGTGAGGTCTTCATTCCAGCTCTCTCAGAGTTTGCTTTTGTTTAATTTCAGCTAAATCTTAGCAATCATTGAAAAAACGTGAAAATAGTCTTCCCCCCCCCCCCCCCCCATGTATTAAATTGAAGCCTTTTTTTTTTAAGTGGGAGTTTGTTTTAAGTGGGAGTGGCAGGGCCTGCTGCAGCTGTGGTTGTCCTGCTCTCCCTTGTAACAGGGCTTCTCCTGTGARAGGTTGGGAGTCTGAAGCGAGGTCCAGGTTGCAGAGGGTTTCATGGCCTGCACAGAAACTCAGTTGTTCGTGTGATCGTCAAGGGTTATGATGCCACATGGAAGTGTGGTTGCAATGGGGAGATTGCAATGCTTCGTCACAACAACAAAGCTTGGGAAAATGGATTTGATTTAGTTCTTTATGAATAGGTGAAAATATTTTGTGATGATATCTGCATCTAGTTGATTCCCCTTTTTGCCAAACAAATGTGACTGTAATAGGTCAGCTGCCGGGATCGCAAGGTCAAGGAAAATTATCTGTGTGGGTGGCTTTTTTTCCCATTTTTTTTTTCTTGAAAGTCTTTATCTTTGGTCTTAGAAGACATATGAGAAGTTTGCAAAGATGTGACCTTCTTGTCAGGGCTCGTTGTTCTTTTTTCTTATTTTTTCCCCCTCCTTTCTATTTCATAAAACCCAAGTTTGAGATAGTCCGCCTTTAATCCTAGCATTTCTTATGTGGCAGACTGATTACTCAGCCTAGCAAATCATTTAATATAGGGGCTTGTGTGAAATATTGTGAGGACGCTTTAAATGACAAGATGTCTCTAACTGGCACATAAACAAGTGCTTGAAGACAGAAGAATGAACTAAACTTTAAAATGAAATGCCTTAATATTCATCTAACATTTATGAAACTATATAGGGAAATTACGATGGAACATTTTTTAATGGAAATGAAAAGATTGAGGTTCTTAAGCATCGACTGGCATAACAAATGTATTATTGGCTTAATGTGTTCATCACCTGCATGTGCACTTGGGATTGGTTTTCCAAAGAGGTTCGGAATGCTTTGGAAGGGTTTGCACAATACRCTTGCTCTTTATTCTCACGAGTGATTAGCACTACTGCAAATATGTCCAATGGAGAAAATACCCCAGAGGAAAAGACTCATTATTTGTCTGTTCCATTTCCATTTTAAAATTTCTGTCCAAGTTTAAATTACAGGAGGGTTAGAAAAAAATACATGTTTTGGAATTGCTATGAGAAGTAACAGCCTCAACCTGCTTGTGGTTTTTGGAGTTGTTGAGACGAACAGTGATGCCATGATCACTGCGGAGGGGCAGCCTTTGCTCCTTGCTTTCATTCTGCTGCTGTTTGCGATTGAACTTCTGAACTGCTACTTAAAAGACAGAGATGATCAGAAAGGACAGCAGGGACCTTGCAGCGCTCTGCCAGGCTCTGGAGGCCGAGCTGCGGTGTCGCAAATGTGCGTTTCCTCCTGGAGGACAGAGCTGCAAGARAGGAAAGGGAGGAGTTCTATTAATAGTGTTTCTTTCTCTTCTGCCTCTCAAAACGTACCTTGGAGCGTGCTCGCTGCGAATGCTCAGAGCGCTGCTTGAAGCAATACCTTAATTCAGTGCCCGTTCTTAAGGAGACAGGAATTTCACCAGCTTCCTGTTTCTGTTTATGTACAGTCTTAGGAAGACAAGTGCTTTACAAAACACTGCTGCCTGACGTGGTGCTGGTTGGTGTTTGTGTTGCAACCCATGGTGCTGCTTGGTGTTGGTGTTGTAACAGGCTTTTGGAGCTCTCCTTGCAGAACAGGCAGGGCTTAGTTGTGCTCAGTTCTGTATGAGATGGCCAGAAGTTAGTTTCCACATCAGTGAAGTTATAACCTCAATAAAAATGGAGACAATAGGGAATGAGTGAAAATGTGCATTGTAATACTGAGATGATACTGTCTGATTAGAGAAATGGGCCTTTCAGGGCACTGCCGTGCAACTGTGTTCGAATTTACTTGAGTTTTTGTTAGCTTGGATGGAGGTTTTTTTGTACCTCACAAAGGATGAAAGCTCCAAAGGAAAGGTTTCAAAGGGAAAATGAGCAAATTTTGTGGATGTTAATGGGACGCCTTGGGGCAATGAGAACCTATTATGAAGCATGAGTAGAGGGGCAAGGCTTTACATTTAGGGTGTAATTATGGTATGGAACAATTGCGAAGCTGCAGGTGAGAAAATACTCTGCTTTGCATCATAAACTGTCCCGAGTCCCAGTTGAGCAAGGGTAGAATTCATCTTGGCTAACATCTGTTCCATTTTGGAATAAGTGATTTTAGAGGAAGCATGAAATGGAAATGATTTCTATTTATCTCAATCACCTCCTTTGTATTTTCAAAAAAAAAAAAAAAGGATTCAGAAATACAAGGATACCTCTGCGAGCTGCTGACTCCTTACCTAATTAATCATATGATAAATATAATTTAATTGAAGTTCAGCAATATTGAGATCACTTCCATAGGAAGTTGGCTGGCTGCCCGGCCGGCTGACCTCATCTCGGAACCACCCTCTCGGCCTTTAGCAAATGCCTTTGGCGGAGCGCTCTGCAAGTCACCGYGCTTGGCTTTCCAGATGAACGTGGAGATAAACGCCGAGGTCTGAGCACTTCCACTGCCTCTCGGGCATCTCCCTCCCTCGGGATACCTTCCTTTATCCGTTTGAATTGCCCTGCTGAACACGGACGCAGGGAGAGGAATGCAGAGCCGTGGCCATGGAGAGCCACTTGGTGTGTCACGAGACGTTTCCAGTCAGCCTCCAAACTCGTGTTAGGCAGTGTCATCATCTGGGTTAAGGACTTAGTTGTGGCCAGCATAATTCTTGTTAAATGTTAAACGAGGAGAAGAAATGATCTCTCTCTCTCTCTTTTTTTTTTTTTTTTCTCTTTCAATTTAAGTGGTATGGCAATACAAACATTGTGTTTACTACCAGTTCTAGAATTGTATAAATACAGATGCTAGATAGGGTGAGTAGTGTTCTAGTGGAAATACTGAGAAAATATTTTACTTAAGTTAATAAATCCGCTAGCTAAGAAGGAAAGTATTGGAGTGATGGATAAACGCAAAGGAAAATCAGATGATCAATAGTAGTCATGGGTTTTCCGATTACTTTTTTTCATCAGAAAGCTATTGCATAGTATTATCCAGTATACTGGGATTTGTATCCCCATATACTTGTTCTGAGGGCATGACAGGATAGGCGTCTCTGCTGAAATTCTTGCATTTTGCATCAAATCACACATCTGGCGTCTTTGAGTAAGAGCAGTTAATGTTTATGATACAGTTACTTTTTTTTCATATAGGAAACAAATTTCAGTAAAGTTTATTTTAAAGCATTTAGCTCATTTTGTACAGTTGTATCCTAAGCCAGTAAAGAACTGAGCCATATTCTGGATTTAGGTATGTAAAGCAAAGTGAAAGAGTAAATAACTGCCAAATGTAGGCATGTCAGTAGACGTGTCTATTCTGTTATATACTTAAACCTAGGGAGTAAAACCCCAGTATGCTGAGGAAYATCATTCAACTACTTTCTTGGGCATAAAGCAGTCAGAAAAATCTGTCGTAACTGGTCACCAGTGTCCTGCATGATATATGATATATTTTGTTCAGGATGTTCATGGACTGTTTTTACCAATCAGAGCAAAAGAACAGAAGATGAAAATACCATTTATTGTACTTTCAGAAATAGATGCCAACATTTTTCATTTTAATACCTGAGTCACCTGAAATTATTGGAAACTTGCAAATTGTATYGGTGTTTTTCAAAGTTTGGTACAGTTTTCRTCACCCCTCTGCTTTTCTTACTTTTAGATTTACCTAACCCTCCTCTCTTTCATGTTTTCACATCTTGTCCTCATTTTATATTGCTAGATTTTTTTTCTGCTGTATTTGCCTTTTGAAATTTGCATACTATTCTATTGATCACCAGCTGTCTCTCATTGAATGAAATTAAACTCCTGATCTGGTTTGTTTAGCAAAAAAAGGCTAAAATAGTGCTTTCCTGTCTTCATTCAAACTCCTATTTACTGCCTGAGCACGTAAGTGATTGCGCCAGCAGTAGTGGTTGCTCAGCGCCTGTCACTTCTTCCTCTAGTTTCAACCTTTCTCAATAATAAAAAAAAAATAAAATAATAATAATTAAAAAAAAAAAATCTGGGTCCATTTCCATTTTAACTAACAGCTGCACAACCCATTTGCTACTGAGGAGTTTCAACTTCAAGTCCAGTACCGAAAAGTATCTCTAGGGATCATCCACTTGATGCTACATTTCCACAATACTCTGTTGGTTGGTTGTTTTTTTTTGGCTCTAGCATATTATTAGAACCATTGTTTTGAAGTCAATCTAAATGGATTGAGCAGAACCAAAAAAAAATTAATACTTCCCAAGTCATGCCAGCTTGATCTTTTTCTTTTTTTTTTAATATTTTTATAATGCCTATTTTGAGGTGGAAAACATAAATTGAAGACTGCCCAAACGTACTTGGTAGCTTCATGGCTGTGGTCAGCAGCTTTGTGTTGGTGTTCTGTGGGTACCGATGCTTTTGTATGTGCAGATGAGATGGTTGTGTTCTGTTTCATTTGAGCTGCAGGGATTATTTGCGAACCAGTATAATCACTGAAATGGAGAAGATGTAGGAAGAAGGATGTACTTCATTATTTATGGGTTATTTTTTATTTTGTAATTCTTATGATTAACTCAGTGGAAGATTTCTACAAAAATTRTTTTGGAAGAAGTATTATCTTATGTTTTTGTAAAATGTCCCAACTCTAACAACGGGTATGCAATGTATTGAAATTATAAGCAAAAATCATGTAAATCTTAGGAAAATAATGTGTAATGTAACTAAAATATTGGCCTCTCATCAGCCTGTCCAAGTGGCATCTTMATGATATTTCAGCTCTGTTTGCCTGTGTCCTGTTTCCACTCTATTCAGTGTCAAGCTTAGTGACAAGTAACTTGRGTCAAGTAACTGCAGTGACTGTTTATGCTGGAAGTGTGACCYGAACTGTCCTCCTAGTAATACGCCTGCCATAAGAATTGAAAACATATCTAGAAAATAGAACATACTGCCCTGTACAGACGACCACTCTTTTGAAGAGGTTCTTGCTAGATTTAAGATGTCAGATGGTTTAAATCTGTAATTSTCCTCAGGCCAGAAAACTTATTAATGGGTTGCTCTTTATTGGCTAGGGCTGCAGCCTTGATCTCCTGTGCTCAGCGAAGAGGAATCAAGAGCCAGGGTGGCCAGAGGGAGTTTGAGTTTTGTGCAGGGAGCCCTTATGCAGCCCTTGGTACATGGAGGAGTAAGGAAGGTGATTTTTGGACTGAAATGCTTGGTCCCGTGTTAAACTGTAGCCAGCTCTGGGCCCTTCTCGAGTATCTTCAGGTCTAATTTCCTGATATCCCTAAATCTTCCGAGGCCCAGAATAGTATGCCTTATCATCTGCTGATATTAATCGCTTTAGATACTGAAGTATGAATCTGTTTGTGACTTAGAACAACCGATCTTCCAAGATCAGACTTTGCGTCATATTCGAGTAAGCAGCTCCCCGAGGAGAAAGGACTTCTCTGTCCGTGTACTGCTCATGGGGATGGGCCATATTTCACAGCCTGGGAAGTCCCATTCGGGGTTGGCTTCCGTGGTGGCTCGGTTCATCCCAGCTGCGTGGCTGCTTTGATCTCAGCCTTTACTGGGAGAAAATCTTGTCATGTTTTGGATGGCTGCAGACAGATCTGATAAAGAGAGAGTTTCATAAATTTTGTGAACATGTCAGGCTGGAATTGACAGAAATACAAGTTGATACAGAATTTAAGTAGGGAAAGGGAAATTATTTTTTTCACTGAAGGGAAATAGCTCATGAGAGGAATGACTTGACTTTGGGGATGGCTCTGGAGTGAGTAATTATCCAAGGAAGGCTTTGAGATTCATCCTTTGAGAATTATGGCAGGAGTATATTGAGAGGTATTTCACTTTCATTAAAATAAACTGTATTTGAGTGTTTTCTTACTCCTTCCTTATCACTACATCACAACTGAAGGAAATTACTTTTTGTCCTTTCAGATGGCAGTGGGTGTGTCCCTTTAGCCTTTTTTTTTTTTTTTTAATTTGTGGGTTTTTTCCATTTTTTTGAGAAAAATCGTCCAGACTGAACACCAAGTGTCCATGGTTTCCAAGTGGGAAGGGAAAGGTATATTCTCAGCATGCATTCACTTGCAATGGACTTGCTTAGCTGGAGGAAAACAACAGCARTCATTTAATGACTTCTTTGAAAGCTATGGAGAGTTTCAGGAATATGTGCTTAAATTATTTCACCAGATTAATTGCTAGATGCCGACGGGTAAGCTAGGTGTGCAGGACACTGTAGTTTCACTGCTGTGTGTTACCTAGTGCTTTTTTATAGAGCGGTCTCCTGTGTCTGCAAGTCAGTGTGCAAGATTGATTGCCTGTTTGTCAGCAGTTCAGTGAATTTCTAGGCGTTGTTCTTGCAGAGGAGTCCGTTTCGATGTTTTTGGAGACAATTAGTTAGGGGTGATGATTTTTGTTTAGTATTTTGGAGACTGTGCTTGTCTTACTCCTTGCTGAGTGGGACATAATAGTCAAAATTGAAGGCAACAAATRGAATCAGTGGAATTCCTCTGGGGACCTGCTGTTGCATTATTCAACAGGGGCCTCCATCTGATTAAATAGTGGTGTTGATGGTCACAGCATAAAGCCTCGGTTTATGTGAGGTTAGAAGTGGAGCCTGTGTGTGTGGGAGAGAATCTCTGGAGCTCCGTAGCTAACATATACGTTCAGCATAGCGGTCTATTGTCATTTGTATTTCTAGTTTCAGACCTAGACACGCTGTAACTGGGCTCCTTCACAGGGTTTTTTTTTGGAGGGGGAGGGGGGCAGTTCACCCAAAAAACTGAGAAGAGGCTGGTGGGCCAAACAGTTGGAATGGAGGAGGGTGGTAGGTGGGAAGGGTCCTGGAGCTGCCCGTGCGGTGCAGCTCACCAACGTGGTGTCTGCAGAGGGCATTTGGGTTAGTTTGTTGCTCGTGACTGCTCAATCTGTTTTTTCTTGTGCATCAGTAGATGGTAGAACCTTAGGCAGGACATGTTCTTGGTCAGGGGTGACTTTCTGCAGCATTTGGTTGAGCTTCTTACAGGAAATGATAAACTTTGAGTGGCAATAGGAGGTTTGGCAAATGTATATGGGCCCCTTTACATTTTGATGAGAGAGCACTCAACTCACTTCAGCTGGAAGGGGCCATGGAGTTGGTGGCAAAAAAATCTTGCGCTATGAGGAACAACATTTGCAGAAAATTTGAGTTACTGTTGGGTGTAGTGTGAGGAGAAAAGCGTCCCTGTTGGCCAATATTAGAATAAGACATCACATTTCTCTAGCATCCTTCGCAAGTTGGTTGGTGTTTGAGGTGTAAAAGGTAAAGTGTGTTGCAGCTTGTCCCTGTCCTCCTCTGGTGCAGCAGTCGCTGTTGTGGGTCTGGTGCGTTGTTCATTAGGGTGCCAGGTGAGATGGGCTTGCACTTCTGGGTCATGCTTGGTAGAAATAGTTCCACTGTTCTTTGCGTGTTTGCAAGCTGTGAGCGTAGACTTCAGGCTCCTGCAGATGGACGTGGCATCCTTGGAAGCTCCAGCACATCTGAAACCTCTGTAAAATCTGAGGAGAAGCGAGAGGAGAATTTGCTTAATATAGGAAGTAACTTTGCGATGTGTTYAGGCGAGAGCCCCTCGCATGCGGACGTGCAGTCATGGGGTGCGTGAAGGGAGCCTCGCAGCTCCCTGTTGCTTCCTGGGGCTCCCGTGGGCTCTTTGCAGTCTGTCATTGAGGCCTGTGCTCAATGGGCGAGTGTTTGCTGAATATTCTCCCCTGTAACTACCTGTATGGCCTAGGGCAATGTTCCCTGTGCCTCTGGAGTGAGGATAGTCATTAAACCAGAGGGAACTCAAATATAGCTTGCTCGAGGCAGCTTGTGGCAGGGTTGTTTTATTTTGTTTTTCTCAGAATAGCAGAACAAAGGCACAAGAGTACAAATGTTCTGAAAGCCTTTTAGTGCTGCTGTTAGTTTCCTCTTTTTTCCCTTTCCCTCCCCATTGTATTACACGATTTTTAGACTGTTACAATACAATAGACACTGCATTAGTTGAAAATAACAACCCAAATAATGCCATGTGCCAAGGACACCTGCAGTGACACCTGCCTCTGCTAGAGCTGCCTCTGCAAGTCTTTCTGCCCAAGTGATGGGTAGTTGATGTGTCGCCACTGCAGTGAGTGGCTCCTAGTGCAAGYTGGGCTTTCTCCATGCCCAGAGCATTGGAACAGGCTGCAAAACGGACCCCGAGCTGCCAAATGTTGCCAAGCTTGGCCTGGGAGGAAGAAGGAGGCAGCAACAGCCCAGGGAGGAAGCAGGGAGGTAGCGAACGTACTGAGTGGTGAGAGCCGAGTACAGGAAGACAGCAGGAAAAAGTGGCTGGAAAGAGTTAAGAGTGGGATGGCAGAGGAGGAAGGAGCTGGCAGGGTGTAGCAGCTTGTTTCAAATTGACTGGGGCCCTTTGGTTTATGTTAACCTGTTTTACTTCACGGTTTGGGAGGAGTACAAATAAACTAGGTCATCTCGTGCAGGCCTTGCTAAGAGAAACATGAAAAAATGGCTAAGGGTAATAAGGGAAACTCTGAGAGACATCAAAGATAAAATGACTTGAATGATTTAAAAACTTTTGAAGTGATTATTTTTATTGGATTTGCAATGTTAACTTAGTGAGGCAGCATGGAGGTTTTTTTTTCCTTGTGCTATAGTTAATGATCATCTTGCTTCTTTTGGAGAATGAAAAATAACAGTAGTGGATTGTGGCTAGGGCTTTGGAAATACCTGTGAATCAGAAAGCAGTAGTTCTTTAAGCAGCGATGAGACATTTCAGAAAAGGGTATAAAATTATTTAACCATAGAGCAGTGAAACCATAAAACCTTTCAGTCTTTCTACCGCAGTTCGCACAGGTTTGCCCTTAAAGGAAAGCAAAACCAGTGCTAGAGAATCTCATTAATTGGGTTCTTAGCCAACTTCAAATCTGTATTGAAAATGGATTCCCTGACTTGAAATTAAAAATACAGATTTGTTAGGATCTTACTGCTGTGCTGTGGATGTCACGGGGAAGTYGCGTGTTTAGTGAGTTAGTGGAAATGTGCGTGTTGAGCTTTGTGAAACAGCCATTCCCTTTTGCTCCTCCTAGAAGGAATTCGATCACTTTTTTTTTTTCCTGCAGTTGCAGAATGAGGAATTGGAGTGGGAGTCAGATAAAGCTCTAACAACAGCTGTTGTATTCTACACACACACACACACACACACACACACACACACACACACACACGTAGTATATTATTTATACCCTTCATACTGGAGTGCGGAGGAACTGAGTCTGTGGCTTCCCTGCAAGTTTCAGGTTCGTCACAGCTGTCTACATGCTCAGTATAGCTCCTGAGAAATAGAGACTAATCCTTTTTTTAGGGTAGTGAGACTAGGTGTAGAGCGTGAATAGCCACAGCAGCTGAGGAGGGGTTGGGCAGTCCTTAGTTTTACTTGCCAGCTGTCCCCTTGGGTGGCGTTGGGTGACGTGATGCATCCCTTACCTTGGCAGTAGAAGTTGGTAGCACTGGTACTTGGACTTGCGTCCGTCAGCATCGTATGGCCTTCAGGTAGGAACAACCGCAGGAGCTGATCCTGCTAAAGAGAAAAATGCCTCCCGAGGTTCCCTGTTGAAACCAAGTAAGGTTTTCTTCACAGCAGCAGAATTTTGTTAAGCAAAAGCCCTCAAACTGGGGAGGGAGCCCCACAGCAGTTGGGAAAGATCATGGAAGAGGGTTGCAAAATCACGAGCATTATGGTAAAAGCGCATGGTGCTTGGTGTTTCTGTAACGCACAGACTGAAGGCATCTCCCAAAAGCAAAAAGTGATGTTCAGAATAAACCAAAATAGTTATTTCTTCCTGGGGTATGTGGTTAAACACAGGATTTTTTTTTTTTTTTTAACCTGAGAACATGATACTGCTAAACATGAATTCAAAAAGTCATTATTTATATTCATGGAAAAATCTTCATCTGGAGCTCCTGAACACATTTTTGTCACTTATGTGCAAATAAGACTTTGAAAAGGGATTCAAAGGAAATTTGTCAGTCTAGGAGTGCCTCTAATGCTGAGGACTCTGTGAGAAAGCTGCTGGTGCTCATCTGAAAATATATCAAGTGCCTGACCAGCTAGTTGGAGGTTGCAGAAGCTGGGTCTTTGTGCTTTGCTTATTGTTGATTCACTATCAAAGGCCCTTTATGACTCTTAAAAGGGAAGCCAGGTAGATATTTGAGGTATTAGATAGTGAAGCTGGTGAAGGAATACAAAGAGATGTGGCAAGATAAAAGCTCAAGCTCTTTTCAGAAGTGTGTGGGATGGGTCTCAGTGGGGCAGACTTGCTGTTTGCCAGGAGCAGTATAAGCCAAGGCACAAGGTAATAAGAGTCCATACAGGAGCTCTGATTGTGTGGATAGGCAGAAAAGGAGGAATTTGAGAAGTGCCATGCAGTAAGAATTGGCACAGTTTAGAATATAGTCCACTAAAATTTGCTATCTATACATAGATACACGTATAAAGACCAGTAAATGAAGTACAGGCTTTTTAATGAGTGATGCTGCTGATTTGCATCATATTATATATGTAATTGAGCGTATTAAAGATGTAGAATCACAGTTCTTAAGCTTATAAAAACACTATTAAAATAAGCCCTTTTTTTTTTTTTTCCCCCCCCATTTGCTCAAAGCATAAGAAGGCCTGGAATGTACGCTGAGACTCCGGCAAGGAAAACTGGTCCTACTCCTTGAATGTTTAAGGAGCAGATTTTCAGACTGTGCAAGTTTAGTTGTATGCTCTTTATTCAAGAGCAGTGAAAATTGGATGATGGGGCATGTCAGATTTAAAAAGGGAATACATATCAGTTCATATTCTAAATATCTCCTTTAACAATTTTTTTCCTTTTTTTTTGATTCCAAAGTGATTATTATCTTAATAGTAGTGTGCTGTGATCTGCCAAGTATTGCTCAGGTGCACGTAAAAGGTTCTTTTTTGAAACTTTAATTTGTGAATGTTGATGATTTTTATGTGAGGAGATTAGAGTTTTACTGTGAGCAGAAATTGTGTGCTAAGCAGTATTTAGCTAAAGAGAAAAGAGGAATTTTGCAGGTATTTCAAAATCCTAGAAACACTAGAAATAGTCTCTCTTCTTCCCCCTTCCACTCCCTTGACTGACAAATTCAGGCTCCTTTAGTGTCATGTTGTGGTTTAAAGCTTAAGTGTATATTCCTCTCAACAAGTCTAAGCTTGATTTAATTGTTTTTTTTTAATATCCACATAAAGCTTGGAAGAAATGWGTTTGTAAAAGTAGCATTTGTGGCTTTGTCTGGTTTGCTTATGTGTGTTAGAAAGGGGCTTGGGAAATAAGAAGGTTGGAGGCAGGGCTGGTGGAGGCCCTGCTGTTGAAGGCCCATCCTCCCTCCCTCCCTTCCCACAGCTTCCCACAGCTTCCCGGTTTAACCTCCGCCTCCCTCTTTGTGCCCGGCCGCTGCTTCCCGCCAAGAGCCTCCTGCCTGGGTGAGTGGGTGCGCACAGAGCCCCGGGGTCGCTCCCTAGGGTGATCCGCGCCACTGCCCTGCGGGCCTGCGAAGCAGCCTGCGGGTTAAGAACAAAATACAGGGTCGCTGTGTGTACATACCTGTGWATATAGCTGCAGGAAAGTGTGTCTGTCTGAGTATGCCTCTTGGGTGGATTGTTTTGGTTTAGAAACGGTAATTCTGTGTTCACAGACAGGCTACTGCATATGCCCAGTATACGCTTTTTTCCCTATTTTGTAACAGTAGACTCCTCCACGTGTATGTGAACATTTGCTGTCTATATAGCATTCAAATTTATTTGAGTCTGCACAAATTTGATTTGTTTAGGTGTGCCAAAGTACTGCAGTCCTAAAAAGTGAAACAGCAGCGRCCTTGTGTTTCTGGGGCTTGGCAATTGGTTTTTAACAGACGTGGTACCACTTGGAGGAGCAACTTTGGCGAGTGAGTGCCACTTCTCATGACAGTCATTGTCATGTGGCACCTTTTTGCAAATACGGTATTTATTTTTGCATTATGTCGAGTTTGCCCCTTAATGTGCTAACTGCAGCCTCATTACAGGCACAGAAATCGTGGGTTTCAGTTCTTCCCTGCAGCCTCTCTGCTTYGGTTCCGTTTGAGGACAGTGGGTGCATTTTGGGAACAGGATTTACCAGTAACTGTATAGGACCTGTGTACATTGATGCGCTCCCTGGACAGCCTTGGGCAGAGCTCATCTAGGAGCGGGGGCAGGTTGTCTCAGCTCATCCCCGAAAGGAACCTCAGCCTTATCTGCTGTCCCYGAGTCAGCCACCCCGTACAGCAGCAGTCTCATATTTGCCTTGTCAGCCGTTCACTTCTGCATCGTTTTGCATTATTTTCAAAATTAAATTCAAGCAATTTTGTAAGCTGCTTTTCTTTTTTTTCTGACAAAAGTTGCTATGGAAGTAAGTTATAAATCAGTGGAGTACGGTGCTGTGTGTGTGTATAAATAAATAATAATAGATACACTGATTACTTGCGTTCTTATAAGAAGTGGAAACTGAACTTTCTTTTAAACGTTCAAATTGTGACCCTATAGACTCATGTTTGGGGAAGAGGAGCACCACCCATTTGGCACGAGAGTTTTAGGTTGCTACCTAAAATCYGCYAGTAGCTTCTGAATATTTAGTAGTYCTTGTCTGTCACTCTAACAATGGTTTTTGGAAGCTTCTTAAACAAGATAAGTCACTTAATGATTTCTCCAACTTACTTAACACTATAATTATTAAAACTCAGTCTCTAATATTCAAAATAACATCTCATTAGATAAAAGTATCCATCTTTTTCACTTAATGTTAAAGCAAGYGTATGAATGTTTGATACGTGTGTGTGCTTGATTACTCTGCAGAAAAATACTCATTGTGTCCACGCGCTTCATTCATGTCAGGCTTTAGGAAAACCCTGCACGTGGAGTTAGGCCAGGACGCTGCTGCAGACCTGGCGTGACGTGATCAGCATGTAGATTGCTGCAGCTGGAATATTTCACACACATTATATGGTGCTCGTGATAATGTGTTTACGGAGAGCAAGATTTCGGTTAGAATTATGATTGYTAAAATAATTGATCATCAGCATGGCTGCTTTGCAGAGGAACAGCTCAAGAGAGCTGAATATAGAATAAACAGCATGCTGGATGGTCAGCATTTCTTTCCTCTCAAGTCATCAGCGTAACAAAAACTATGAGAAGATCAAGTCATCTTACTGCCAATTACTGTCCAAGGAGGATAATGATACAATCTTTATGACCAACTAGAACTATATGGTTAAAATAAATTCTCCGTTGCATTCCTCACCGTGTTAAAGAACAGTCTTTCTACTAACAGTTGTGCTAAAAATAAAACTAGACAGKTCTGTCATACATAGTTTCTGTTTACTAAAATAATGCGCTCCCTCCCCGCCTGTATCCTTGGGCTCTTTGGCAGTGTGAGTGGACAGCGGGGTAAGGACAAAATCAAAGGACTCTAGTCAGACCTGGAAAGTAAAGGGCAACTTGAGACGGTGGTTTTTCTGCTTGGAATAAAAAATATAATGCTGCCAGAGCTGTCAGCAGCGGGTTTGGTGGAACTCCTTCGGAATCTGAGGAATTAGTGTCATGCAGCCCAGTGCCATTGCTGTCCTGTGCATGGGAACTACTGAGGGTCCAAGTGACACAACTGTCTCTGGGCCAAGGGGAGCCGGGGTGTTGGATCTAGGCTGGGAATGGAAGAGGTGGGAGTGGGACCTCCCCAAGGCGGGAGCGGGACCTCCCCCTTCCTTCCTGCTTCCTCTTGCTGCTCTCTACCAACTCTGGTTAAGTCTGTTTTTGTGCCAAAATAATCCGATTCATAGTGACTGCCGCCTCCTCTCTCCCTTAGCTTCCTTTTTTTTTTTTTTTTTTAATATGGAAGTCTCTTCCATACGGCGTCCTTCAGGGCTTCTAGAGATCTCATTTCTATTCTGATCGTACTGGGTGCCTTTAATCTTTTTCTTGATTATTCCTTTTATATGTTCTGTGTCTACATTTCTTCCTTTTGGCAGTTACAGCCTCAATTCTTGATTATTTTGCCTTTCTGTTGCTAAAATCAGAATGTAAGCAGGAACCTTTTTGGCATTTGGCACCTTATTTTGTAGGGCAACAAGTCTCCTACTCTTTTAGCATATTAGTTGTCCACATATGGTGTTTTTTACAGTCTCTTAACTGCAAGCTATTTTTGTTTAGGAAATTGTCTTTGTAGGTAATTATTTTTATTTAATAGGATTTTCTATCTGGTGTCCTAGGAGAGAAGGATCTTCTCATGGTGTGTTGCTAAGAGCAGTTGTTTTAGCTTTCYTTAACCGCGTCACTCTCCAAACCAGCCCTGAAGCGTTTCTGGGATGAACATCAGGCTTCAGGAGATCCATGCTGCCTTGTCCGGAAGTTTCTTGGGCACTGACTTGGATAAAAGTGAACGCCCTAGTGATGAACATAGTGGTCTTGTTTTTATGACCTCTCTCCTTAGGGACCTCCTCTCCTTGAGCGTCCCCAGGGCTTGGCAGGATGTTCATCTCCAGGATCTCCAAACCAGGAATAACCTAAAATGAGGCTTTGATGCTGTGATCTAAAGAAGCTAAAGTTACTGTAAGTGCTTCCAGCACTCATCAGAAGTTGTTTGCTGAGCAGTGGGCGCTCTCCTGTTCCTTTGGCTTCCCCAATCTTGTGACATTTAGTGCAAAACAAATTTTCAGAAATTTCTTTTAAAAGAAGAATTTAAATCATTGGAGTTCACATGCCTTTAATTAAAGGTACTTAATTGAAACGAGAAAAAACTGACCMCTAGAAAGCAGTTTCTCTGCCATTCATTCTCTTTCCCACATGCCCTATTCGAAGGCATAGATGGCACGTTTTAGAAAAACTAGATTTGCAACATGCCTCTTGTGAGCACATGAAGAGTTATTGGACTTAGCCAAGTGCTTGCTGCCACACTTGTACTTAAAAAGGACTGGATTTCTACACCTTGGTATCTTATGTGTTGTATGGATTTATTATTTCAAGGTCCTTCACAATTTTGAAGCACCTGAGACAGTGAAACTTAAATTCTGAAGGGGGTCTCAGAGGTTTTCTGTAATACGTATTTTATGTTATTATTGATTCTTTACTTGCTGCCAAAGCAGTAGGAACACTTCTGTAGTTGGCTCTTTTATTTATTTATTTATTTATTTTTCGATTCATCCTTCTGCCATTGCTTGTGGCAAAAATGCGAGGATCTTGGTTTGGTGTTTGGTGCTCCTCAGTGTGGATGTTGCAGAGGACCCACAGAGAAGGAGCTGGAATGATAAGTAGCTTTATGAAATCCAAAGTGAACTTTTTGGGGAACACTTGTTTGCAGAGGTAAGGGCAGCTAGAAGATCCCCGAGACCTTAAGACTGTTTTTTCCTGTTGTTGCTAATACCCAAATATTGATTTCTGTGTTCCCAAGTTTTAGTTTTGTAGTGTGTTAATATGAGTCACTGCAAGTGATGGGTGGAGGCTGCAAAATTGGCTATTGCAGAGCAGTTCAGGCTTGTGGATATTGGGGATATTTGACAGTCTGAAACACACTGAAAGTCATTAATAGGCCCGTGCATTGTGAGGACAGTCGGGCGCAGCCCCGACACCTGGCAGTTGCAGAGTGCGGCTCACAGGCGCTTCCCGCTCCCTGGAAGCTCTGGCCTCCTTTCCCCAGGGCCGGATGAACGGGTCTGGTGCCAACCCCGCGTCCTGCAGAGCTGGTGCCGGTGGCGGCCGCGGCCTCACCCGCTCCGTAGCCTCTGCCGCTGGGAGCCTCTCCTGGCGCTCTGTGGCACCCGCCTCACCGGGCGCTTAGAGACCTGTCCTTAAATCAGAGAGCTTAACGCGCGTCCGCCGCCTCGCCCAACACAGGCGTCACCGCGTGGCAGTTGCTGCCTGTGTCTTCTACCTGCTCCAGCCCTTTTTCCTTGGAAAACATTGAGATATTTTAAATATAGGTACTGCGTTAGGTCAGGGGATCTTTCAAGCCTTAAGTTACACCATTGAGTACCCAGTATTGGAGGAAGTGTTTGCTAGGCATGGGATGTCTCTCAGTGAAAATGATTTAAATCGACGTGCATAAAGCCTTGCTTCAGTAACTGGGTTTAATTTTGTTTGGGGATTTAGGAAAAACAAACTTTTAAAGAAAATAACCACTTTGAAATCCATGAAAACATTGATTTGTTCTGTGTGTGTGTGTGTGTGTGTGTGTGTGTGTGTGTATGGAGAGAGAGAGAGAGAGAGAGAGAGAGAGAGAGAGACGTGTATATGTGTATTTTAAAATGGCACTTTTATTCATAAGGTGGATCCACTGTTTTGCTCTGCTATGAGTTGCATAACTTTGCTTTCGTTTATGTCGAAGCTTTCATGACTTTTTTCAAGGGAAGTGCGAACTGGTGAATTTGGGTTTCCTTTTTCCTGTGCCAAACTGCAGTTAGATAAAAGTGCTTATCTAGTGTACAAAATGTTCATTTGTTTTTACTGTTGCAGAATGGGACAGAAGTGCTTGTGTCAAAGGTGCCTTTGTCATTCCAGGATTTATTATATGGTGCAGTCTAAGTCCTATATATTTGTTATATAGTGCTGTATGTATTTTTTTTCCACTCCTGAAAAGTATAAAGTTGTTTATGTGGCTAAAATATCTGCAGTGTTCTATTTGGAGAKGAGCTGGACCCCAGTGCCTGACCCAGCTGGTGCAGAGTGGCAGTGTTTTTGCTCTGTGGAGTATTTTTTACTGATGTGTTTGTGTCTCCGCCAGCAGCGTCTGCAGTCATTTCCTTGATTGCCCCGTGTGTTTCAGTGTGACCACAAAAGAAAAGCAAAATATTCAGGTGTTCCACRTAGTCACTGTGAATAAAAAGAACAAGAAAACCCTATGCATTGTAACTGAAAATAGAGACAAAAATAGCAGAATGTTTTATAAGCTCCTATTTTCTTAAATTTTAGTAGGTTTTTCAAAGATCATCACTAGAGAAATTTGCAGGCTTTCATGTTACTTTCTCTGGTTAGTCTAGTAGATCCCATTGATGAATGTGACTCGCCTCACCTACAAACAAGCAGGGAAACAAAATCCCGAGCCCAGACTGAAGCTGGGCGTTGCAGGATGTGCAACTCGGCCACTTGTAAACTCTGATGTGAGGCTATTAGATAAAAATCAAACAGTAAAGAAAGAGAAAAGACCCGTTAGATCAAATGCTGCCTGCTGCGTGTCTCCTTGAGCAGAATTTCTCCCTCCAGAGTCTTTTCTACTGTTTGAAATATCCTAAGTAGTGGGGATTTGTGATTTCCCATCACTATTCCCCAGCCACAGGACTCTGTTTTGGGGAAGTTTCTCCTGTTATTTACAATCTGCTTTCAATTACACAGTTTTCAATAGCCTCCTGTGATGTCTAGATCTTTTCTTGTCCTTGGCTTCTGCACTTGCTGGGTTGCTGTCTCGCTTCTAGTCTGAGAAGTCACTTACGGGGTACCTTCGACCTGATCCCTTACCAGTTTCTGCATTTTTAAATAGACTTCCACTGAGTTTAAAAAGCTATTTAGTGCACAGAATAGTAACTAATTCCAATTTAATACTGAATTTTGAAAATTATAGTTTATATATTTGACAAATCTTTTTTTTCTGGGATGCTTTGAAAGAYAGTGAATTTAGTATCAGTTCTTACATTCAGAAAAGAATTAGGGAATTTAAGTTCAAGTCATACTTGATGACACTGGTGTATACTTTACAATTACTATTAGAAAACGCACATTACAGAGTAAAGACTCTGTTAACCCTGCTGGCAGGGAGCTTTACTGAAATGTGAGAAACTGAGAAGACATTAGTTTCTTATGTAGATAAAGTAATCACTTCTTGACTAATAACTTGTAAGAAACTTAATTCTTTGTGGATTTGAGCTTTTGTTGATAAATACACACATATTGGCCAATATGCTTTCAGGACCAGAGTATTGGAACTTAATGGCATTCTTTTAAAWGCCATTACATGCCACGTTGCTAAACCATTTCCCAGCTCAGGTTAGGCAGTGCTCTTGCGAGACTGCCAAGGCAATAAAATGGCCAAGGGGTTTMAGTGTAAAGTGGAATCCACTGCTGTGTGAGAGGAGGAAGAGTCCAGCTTYGTGTAGGAAGGGATGAACTATGAGATGGCCATGTCCAGCCAGGAGCAGGAACATGAACGTGAGAACAGTTGGAGTGTTGGCAGTTGGCAAGAAAGGCAGCCTGTGTTTGGAAAGGTCATGACTTGGGGGGTCTGCAAAGCTGTGACATTCATGGSGAGGCTGAGCAAGGACCAGAGGCTCACTTTATATTACGGGAGTGTCCAGTTAAACTAACAGACATATATATACGTATATATATATGAGTGTGTGTGTGTGTATCAAAAGCACAGTCTGTGCATTTCTTTATACAAGAGAGAACAGATCTCTGCTTAGATGGAGGTGCCAACGCGGGACCAGACAAGTTAATGGYCGACAATTCCCTTGAGATTGCTAAGCACAAGAAAATACAATCARACTGTGCTGAGAAAGTCACCTGAGTTTGAAATAATTCCAGGCTAGGGGATTATTTGGGAAAACACCATACATGTTTGCCTAGTTTTCATTTATCCTGTATAGGTCTGCCCAGAARTCACTTCTGAAGAAAGCAAAATGGGCCAGAGAACCCCTGGACCTGAGCCAGGATGGCTGCTCCTAAGTCTCTTGGGATTTGTCTTGGATAAACTCTTGCATCCTGTCTAAAGGAAAATACATGGGAACTGCTAGGCTAATATTACAAGTTTTCTTCGCTTTGTTGCTGTTGTTGTTTGCCTGTTTGGAAAGCAGCATAATTAGATTATCTAATCACTCTTCCATTTGTTTGTAGTGTAAACAACTGCTCTGTATGGTTTTGTACACATAATACATAATTTTAAAGAGACTTTAGATCGAGCCATACACCTACAAAGATGGTAAGAAATTCAACCTATTTTTTTTTCCAATCTCCTGTTATTTCCAAATAGAACAAATARGGTGGAAGGCACCTAGGGTGGTGTAACTGTACAGGGAAGGCCTATTTTGCTTCTCACAACAAATACAAATTAAAATAGTAACTATTGTTCCTGTTCTTACAGAAAAAAGAACGAGGGGTGTGATTAAATTGCTCTAATGCTATTGTTGATTAATGACTTTAATCCATTTATGGAATAAATACTATTCTTGACCATACTGTTGAAGTAAACATTTTGCTCTGTTTATCTGCACTGTAGCTGCCTATTCTGTGGAACAGGTTTCCGTGTCTCTCACTCTGTGTATAATATCAGTGCAAATATTTCCCCTGTGCAGCCTCTGTGACAGATGCCAGGGCTGAGAAACTGGGTTTATCTGAGTGATTTGCAAAGCCAGCAGAATGATAATTTCTAATAAGAGTTTGGYGCCTGTGTTTAAATGTAGTGTGGTTCACATCACTGCGTTCTTGTAGTGAGCTTTTGTGTTTTGATGGCCTAGCCCTGAGTGTCGTTCAGTGCCCCCATCCCTTCCCGTCCGTGGGCTCTGCGCCCTCCTTCCCGAGTCCGTCCGCGCTCTCCGGAGCCCTCATTGCGAGGCGGGCGGGTGCGGAGCGCTGGGAAGGGGCTGCCCACCAGCGCTGGGGTGAAGGACATGKCGAGAACCCGTGCGGGGAGCAGGGAGAGCAGGCACCCGCGTCTGGCCAGTGGGATGTGATTTTGGCCAAGCCAAAGCCCTGGCTAGGTCACGTCCTGGGGCTTCCACACATTGGGAAGCGCTGGGAATCCGTGTAGTGCTCCTCTCCTCTTGAAAATTTCAGACCCTGCTCTGCAACGGAGGCTTGCCCGTTTTTGAAGTATGTTTGCACCTTTGGAGCTTTCCACATCAGTGAGAGAAGATTTTCTTTTTTTTTTTTTTCTCTCTTTTTCTTTTTTAATATATAGCCTCTGTAATTTGTCACAGTTCCAGAACTGCTGTGTTAGAGTAAGTCATCCTTTTAACAGGGCTCACTGGACAACCAGGGCATGGAAAAGCTCTAACCCTGCCCAGAGACATCTTAGCTCTTTGTGCCTGGGGCTCCTCCTGTAAGGCCCTGCCTGAGACACGGGGTTAGTGGGAAGGGAGGCTCCTGGGGAAGATGATGTGGTCARCTGGCGTGGAGGGGAGCAGGAGCCCCTGGAGATGGCAGAGGAGGATGACGTCCCCCAAGCCTGAACTGTTGCTGAATCACAGGGTTAACTTGTACAGAAAGAGCTTATTCTGCAGGTTATTCATGTGAAAATAGGAGCAGGACACAGAGCTTGTGCAGAAAGGTTGGGCTGCTGCGTGAGCACGAACAGCAAATGTCGCTCAGGAAGGTGTCTGGGGAAATGAGACTGTAAGCAGATGTGCAGAAGCTTTTAATAGAGCTATTTTGGGAAAAAATATCTAGTTATTTCATGATATATTTAATAGGTGATTTTAGGGCAGTCTTGCATTTTTTCGTGAGATGCTTAAATTTTTCTCTGGCTTTGCATAAAATAATAACTGTAATAATAATTCTTGGAAGAATCTGGAAAACATTTTAAGTGCTTTATTTTAGGGAGAGCCCATCCAAGAACAKCTGGAGTGTACGAGCCTCAGCTCCACCACAAGCTTGAGTTCTGGCCTCTGGTATGATCAAGTTTTCAGAAAAATGTTTTCATACCTGCGGATTTCGAAGTGATTTTTACTGTTAAAAGTGACTCAGTTTTGACTCTGTGTTGGAAGAATCCTTGGATCCTGGTTCTTCTGATGCTCCTGCTGTGCCGTGGGGGTGTCTGCAGCCCCGCGTCCTGCAGCGGGAGCCGAGTCCGCCTGCGTCGCCTGCCCGTTCCCTGCCGCTCCTTAGCCTGGCTCGGGAGAAAACCGAGATCCAGCTTCTACTTGGGGAAAAACGCCTACCCCATTTGACTTCCAGCCTTCAGAAAAACAGGGGTGATGGTGTTCCTAACAATACTGAGAAACACAGAGTAGCTACATTCATTAAGATTGAAAATAAAGAGAATATTGTCATGCCCTCTAGTTATCTTCCAGGAATTCCTTCCTTAAACGTGCTCTAATTTTTATCCCACTTCTAAATATGGTTTCTACTTAAACCATGGGTCCYACCTCCCAAAGCAAGATACAATTGAGACAGAATTTTAGTATTTTCAATAAATTAAGCTCCTTGAGAACAAATCAGTCTCGGAAGGAAATACAGTTGTACCGGTGCTGCACTGTAATGATTTCTGATGCCTGCCGTAAGGCCGGCTGCTGCTTCTGCAAGGCCACCATAAATCCCAAAGCAGAGGGGGATCTTGCCCTGAATATCTAAACAACACAGCCAAGTGGGCAGTGTTAGCAGAAATGAAGAGGGGAAAAAGTGTTTTACACAGTAGAACTGTGTGAAGGCTGCTCTGTATCCCCCAAGTTCAAGACTGACGGGAGAGCCTGGGTAGCCTTGGCTGTCCAGGTAGCTGTCGGGTCTCTGGAAATGTTCTGCCCCATGGACAGAACATTTGTGTTGCTCTTGTTCAGCTGCACAGCCTCCTCTAAGTTAATGGCCTCTGCCCACTTTTATGAAAGGAAATTAATGTATATGTGTGTTTTGATGCAGTGTGTCTATCCAAAACGCATACTGAACTTAGTGGGATGAACCAGGTGGCCCCTCAGTGCTGCACAATAGGATTCTCTSCCCCATAGTGAGAGGGTTGGTTGTTTGCCCTTCTCAGGCTGAGGTGAGAGGTTGCTGAGCACACGGTTTGCTTGAGAGGCTGCTCTTTTTGGTCTTTTCTCTGCTTAATCTTGCAATGATTAATTATGATTTAATTCTGAGTTCATTTGCCACTGAGTGTGTCTGCTGTTTTCAGCTCAATATAAAAGCAACATAAATAGAAAATTACCTTAAATTCACCTTTATGCTATCTTCACATTTTACTTTCCATTCACTGCTGTGTATGTGATAGTCTATAAAGGCAGGATTTCATGACAATGCAAAGGGAAGGAAATTATTCCACTCCCCCACAAACCAGTATCTGGGTGTAGGTACAATGCTTTTCATGTAAAGATTTTATAAAATACTTYACAGACACTATGTTTTGTGAAATTACATTTTATCCTTTCCAGTAACAGTAAAATAGGATGCTGAATAAGAGACTTAGATCCAAGGTTTTAATTCAAGCTGTTTAAGAAGCTGGATGTAAGATGCAGAGCTCAAGAGAGTGATTTCATTTCCTGGTGGCTTCTCCTACGTTTTCTGTCAAGGCAACTAATGCAGAGCCGGTCTCAGCTCGCGTGATGCTCAGCACTTTCAGTAACCACTAGCTACGTTCTTTTCTGCTCTAGTCCAGGGTTAACAGCAGTAATGTTTTATTTTCCCTGTGTGTGGTTTGTCTTTGCTGCTGAGGAGGTTCCTTTACCCGGCTTGCAGGGGGAGCAGCTCTGGATTGCGGAGCCTCCTCCCGGCATGAACGGGCTCCCTCCTGGCTGTCCCTGTCCGGTCSCGCTGCCTGCCAGGGGGTCCCTCCTTTCAGCAGCCTCTAACGTCTTCCGCAGGGTTTGGTTTTTACTGTAGAGTTTGGTGTTTTGTTCTAAACTTGCATGGAACTGCTGCTGAGCTCCCTGTTGCTTTGCTGGGTGATTTATTTGGCCTTGCTTTTCCTGTGGTGACAGTGTTGCAGCTCATCCTTCTTTGCTGCTGCTGTTATTATTGTATCCTTTTGGAAAACGGAATGGTACCTGTGTCCAGAAGCTATTTTATCTTCATTAGTGTTGTCTCMTTACCCATTCCTTATTCTTTAACCACTGTAGGTGCCCTGTTTTGCTTAAGAGTTGGTTTACCCACTTACGTGTACATACATACTATGTGTTTGATATACAAAAGAGAATATCTACTTTGTGGAGGGTTTTTTAGCTGGTATGAACCTGTACGTTCTCCGTATACAATCTCCCATTGGCTTCCCATGGAGGAGTTGTGCATCTGYGGCAGTGGTTTCTGCTGCCGTTCACGTGTGTTTTGTCCTGTCACTAGGAGCTCTGTTACTGCCAATTCATTTATTGCAGATAAAGACCATTTTTGCATGGATCTTGATTTTTCTCTTTTGTACATATTTATTGCTCCTTAAATTTTTGAGTCAATACYTGTCTCTATCTAGCTCCTCTATTAGATCAGAAGAAGAGACGTTATTGTGCAAGTGATGAATTCTAATTATTTTCTTTAAATCCATATGTTGCAGAGGAAGTGGGAGCAATGGAGAGAACTTTGTCATTTCTCAGTTTGTTGCAAGCATCACGGTGCTAGAATGGCCAGCATCTGTATGTGCCTGTTAACCAAATGGGAGGCAGCTTTCAAGGGCGTGATTAGCTTTTGATTTAGGCTTCCCAAATTMTTGCCTGATGCTTTTTGCAGCCTAGCTACTGAGAGGAATAGCCAGGATTTAGTTATTTTTAAATCTGTTTTGTTTAGGACACTCTTTCCAGATACTGAAGCCAGATTAAAAGAAACCAAGATGCTTAAGAAAAAGTTTCTTGTGTCTGGAGAGGCTTTTGTAACGTGCAAAGAGCAAATTTTAATGAGTAAACTTGTTAAAATAGCAGAAGACTCTCGGGAAGTGGTCTAAACTGTGATGCTAAGAGGCTTATAAGAAAACCGTGAGGGTGCAAGTTCAAGTGAAGAACAGAAATGACTCGGGGCTCCTGCCGAATCCGCTGCGTTAGCCGCAGCACTTCCAGCCTCGGCCCTCATGGTCTGTGTGTAATGGGTGCCKGGGGGAAACCATGGGCATGGTGATGTTTGCAGAGGAAAAAAATGAAGTGTTTTTGGCAAGTAGCTTTTAAAAATCTGCTTTTTCTGAAATGGTCTCGTTTGGAAAATAGGTAGGGAATGTGAGGCTACATGTGCATTGAGGGCGTTTTGAACCTGGTTTGTCACCCAGTGCTGTCCCGTTGTCTCTCTCCATCTGAGATTTTGTCATGAAAACAAAAAAAATAGACACTGTGGGTTGTGTGTGCCCAGGAAAGCCCCTTCCTCGGAAGCGGGTGTTTCCGTTCGTGCCCTTGTCCTTTCCTCGTGTTTATCCCCTCGTCGTGGCAGCCCCGCAGACGGAGCGGCGCGCCGGGGCGGGCAGCAGAGCTCTGTGCGCGTTGCAGACCGGCCTTCCTGGGGCCTTAGGCTCTCTTGGAGGCAGAGGACGTGCCCTGCCTGTGCTCAGTGCTGAGGTCTGGCTTTGAGGAAACCCTCCGTGATGGGCAGATGTTTTCAGGGGGCTGCTGGGTGAGGCACCGACGTGTGCCCTTGTGCACGGGCTGTCCCTGTGCCAACGTGTGCCCCTGTGCGCTGTGCAAAATCCCCCGCTCCTGGCTGCTCCTGGCCACGCGATGCGTGAAGTTCCCTTCACTCGATTTATGTATTTCCTGCAGCACCAGTGCCACGGAGAAAGGGGAGGGGGAAAAAAACATGGTTGCAAATTCCTGAAATTGCCAGCATTCCCGTGTGCCTTCTCGGCCCTGCGGCAACCCCCCTCTTGTATGGAAGGCTACGTGTCTGTCACCCTGATGGTGCAGAGGGCTGTTCTAGGAAGAAAACTAGCCGAATTGCTGCAGCTCCCTATCTGACCAGGTCCCCAGTGGTTTTATAATAAACCATTTCCTCGTGCTGATGGTGAGCCCTGCAAACTGTGTTTCTTCTTTGCTCATAGTGAAAGTTTGTGAATGCAGTTTACAGATGCTTCATAGATAGCTTACTGTGAAAAAGATTAATTACAATTTGAGTCACCCCGTAGCCACCTGTCCCTCTTTCATTTCCTTGAGTGGCTTGTTAGATTATTTCTTATCGAGARAAGTAGTATTTAACAAGTGTTTATATGGAGAGCACTTACAAATAAAGAAAAATCATTGGTAGTGAATAGAAAGGGATATTGCTGTGCATGGAGTTAATGTGGTTTGACATCAAAAAGCATTTGCAAAGGTTAACTAAATGTCTGGCTTGTTTATATTGTTATATGTGTAAAATAACTTACTCATGTTTAGAGCAAATTACCGAAGTGTAGGTGAGTGTGCATTTTGGGTGATGATTTTGTTGTGTTTTTTAAATTTAAATTTAAATGTGTGGCTTATCCTGAATGTCGTGGCAGAAGGTTCCGATTGCGCCGGGTTCGGTGATAATTCACACATTTAAATTTAAATGTGTGGCTTATCCTGAATGTCGTGGCAGAAGGTTCCGATTGCGCCGGGCTCGGGAAGGCGCCGGCAGCCGCCTGAGCTGCTGTTGAGGCCCTGAACTAGTGCGGGAGCCGCCGGGCGCCCTGCTCACCCCGTGCCCGTGAACCCCCCGCGGGCTGTGGGTCCCCAATGGATTTACCCCTTTTAAAAGAGTAGTCTGSAGTCCAGCCACCTCAACAGGTATTTTGGCTTGGGGTTCCCTAAGCATATGGAAGTCACTTGCTGGAGTTTTATTTCCAGAAGAAATTTGACATGGGTTGAAGGGGCACTGTAACCTTCTCGCTTTRTCCAGTTAATTTTCAACCCCTCCTCGATTTTCTGGCGAATTGAGGCAGGAGGAGGGCTTCTGCGTGCTGCCTGTCCCGTGTGTTGCTGCCGAGCCGCAGCGGGGTAGATGCGTGAGCTCATTCAGCAGCGTTTGTGCTTCAAAGCTCTGCGCTTCAGACTCCCCGCGGGAGCCGCTCCTGTGATGTGGCCAGCAAGAGGATATGTGCACAAACCCAGCTCYGCTTGCTCCTCTCTTCCTGGCCACTGTGTCAGTGTGTTAACAGCACCATTTTCAGAATAATAAATAATGATTTTTCCTATTTTGTCTCGTTATTTCCTTTTTCAGCATCATCCTTCTGTGGCAAGAGGCACCTGAAAGGAAAACTTGCTCATATCAATGCACTGCCAATGGTAAGTGCCTTTATAAACCTGCTTAAAGTGGTGTGGTTTCTTCCTCCAAAGGTACAATAAGTCGACTTGTACTCCAAATTTTTTTAGAAAAACTACGGTTAACATGCAAAATGATTTTTTTTTTAAACAACATCTAAAGCACTATTCTGTTTTTTAAAAACAATGAATTATTTCAAGACTTCCTACTGTGGGAAGTGGGGCAACATGTTAATTTTGCAGCAAGAGAGTGATTTGACAATAACACAGCTCATCCTGTTGGTAACTGCCTYGCTTCCTCTTTTGGCCCGAAGCCTGGCGTGGCGGAGCTGCAGCTCGGCCGGGTGCTCTATTGCCCTTATTTTGGTGCTGGATGCGGTTCCGTTCAGTCTGACTCCTCATCTTGTTGAAAAGCTCTGGTGTCAGGTGGTTTTTTGCTTCAACGCATTCAAACAGGGCATAGGATAGTGAAGTGGAACTCTGCTGCTATAGAAGCGGGGCTTGGCTGATGCTGTCATCTCTTTTCACTTCCAGAATGTTACTAAATGATACAGATTACTTGATTTYCTGATTTGCGGTCTGTCTTTATGGTTTATTCAGGTTTTCTAATAGCTGAGCAGGTAGAAAGCAGATCTGAGGCGTGCAAGAGGACTCGGAGCTAATGCTCCGGCTTTGATCAGATTCAAGTAATTCTTTTTTTCCTCCCTTTTTATTTTTCCCTGCAGTTTTGGTGTCTGATGTTGTCACAGTCTGTTATAAGAACATTAACTGCAGCATTAACCCTAAGAAATACACACATAAAGTGCCAGCCTGAATTTCATATTTCACAGATCTTTAGATAATTGTGCTCTGTTTCCAAGTTAAAGGGATACTATTTCTAACGACCAGCTTTGGACACTTGATTTGGGACCAGAAAGCTGCTTCCCACTGTTTTGTTGGTTGGGCATGGAAATAAAGAGTATTTATTTATGTCAGTGAGTACTGAGCTCACTGACAGCCTCAGCGCTGCCTTTCCAGCGYGCCTGTCTCTGCGCTGTGGCCAAGAGGCGCTCGGAGTCTGCATGGGCGGAACGGGCTTGTTTGGCAGTTGTAATGAAGGGAGCAACCCTGGTGATGCTCAGGGGCAGCTCGGGAGGGGGATGTCAGCCCATTTGGCACGAGCCGGAGCCAGTGTAACTCTGAAACCAGGAGACTGGCGCAAAGCGACCGTATCACTTAATACCCTCATGCTGAGGCTCAAAAGCCAGTTTATACAAGTGAGGTTTGTGTTGGTTAAGGATGAAGAGCATGTGTTGGGGACAAATTGGTTGAATGAGAAGGTGTTATTTTTGCCTGGTGTTTTAACTTTCCAAAACTGATACTAGCTCTGCCCTCAGCCCTTTCTGTTGTAGTGTTTTCATAGTTCATATTGGCCTTTTCCCAAGAAAAAGCTGCTCTGATTTCTTCTGATTCAGTATTAGTTGCACATGTTTCAGTCATGATTTGAAATAAAGTTCTGTAATACTGCTTCTGTTAAAAAACACGACTCATTGCATATTAACCTAAGCTAATACTTCATTAAATTTTGAAAAACTGAGGCTGTATTTGAAATATTACTGCATTCTGATCCTAATAGTCCCTCCCTACAAATGATACCCGAAATTTAGAACTGCACAGCCTCAAGGGCATGCTGGTTCTTACAGGGATCATAAAAGGCACTTAACTTTTGCATGCAGCAATGTGCAATGCTCTTCAGTATTTTACCAAGACACACTTTTTCTCAAATTTGTTCTATTATTCTAAAGATTTCTGAGCAATTACTCATGTCTTAATTAACTTGGAAACAGTTTGAATGTGGATTTARGAGGCAAGCTAGACAATTCTTTGTCATCCGAAAAGGAATCATAACTTATTTACATTAACTTTGTCATAAATTAAGACTTTTATAGATTGTATTATGTTGATTATCTCTTTGATGTTTGTAGACAAAGTGTGGTCAAACTGGTTGATGGGAAAGAACARCTTGTTTCTCCTTAGTCAGAAAACGAAGTAATACAAAATTTAAACATTCTTTGTATCTATTTTTTTACATATTTTAAACATAATATAAATTTAAACATAAAATAAAAAAWTAAAAATGCTTTTTGCATCACAGATGACATAGTAACACGTGACTAATGAGGACAAAACACCATTCCTATGTGTTACTGATTTTTAAAAAGTAATTGATGGCAACTGTTTTCAAATATTTATCCTGTGATAGAGCCTGGTAAAAGGGGCAGTACCKCTGTGGTCAGTACTCCTTCCCATTCTTCCTTTTATCTCTAGTGCCCATCAGGGTTTCCAAGCAAAGACAGGAAGGCTTAGCAGAAAGGGCCTGTTGAGTAAGGGGGAGTTTGTCTGCATTACTGCTGCTTCTAGGATTCAGAAGCTCATGTAGAGGTTGATAAGTAGGTATTTGCCCAAGATTTGTAAGGTATTAATGAATGTATTAGAAACAGTTACCAGAAGCCCTAGACCTTTAGCATAAACACAAAGCCACATTGGGTTTTCCGTTCGGAAAAAAAGATAGAATTTATTTTAGTTTTGGTTAAATGATGGAACAACTAGCTTGCTTGAGAGCAAAATCATTAACAGAAATATTTCTTGGATTAACTTTCAGCATTTCACGTGGTTCCAATTTAACACTCTTCAAGGCAAAACATATTGATTATGAAGTACTAATTAGTAGCTTGTTTGCTTGTTTTTCATAAAGCCCATTCGGAACACCGGGGAAGTACATTTTTCTGCTAAGGGACTAGGATGAAGGCTCCAGAGTGGATTTTGTTTCTAGAACTGCCAGGGAATTGCATGATTTTATTTCCTCTAATCTGAAGCCTTTGCCAAGGTAATACAAATACGTGATAGGCTTTAACTAGCGTACCACAGTGCTGTAATAAAATAAACAAAAAAAGAAATCCAGAATGAGTGATACAAAAAAGAGATGCAAAGAGAAAAATGTAAAATATGAGAATGCAGCTGTTAGTAAGTATTTTGCAGTTTATAATAGGTGACAAGTTGACTGTTTAAAGCGTTTTTAACAAAGGAAAATACAATGTTGCACAAGAGGCCAAAATTCCTGTTTGGTTTCTTTGCTTTGTTTTGCATAGCAGAGGTTGAACCATAGCAGGATACTTGCAGATAGCTAGTGAGAGATGAAAGACACTAAGTTCACTCTCAAAACTTCAGAGTAAGCACCCAGCTTCCATGCACAGCTTGGGAAAGAATTGAGAGCAAGACTGTAGTTCTGAGGTGAGCATGAATGTTGTTAAGTGCAGGGATCAGATCTCTTCATGTTTTGGCAAGTTCAGAAACAGTGGGAACCATCTTAGCTGTACTAGGGAAAGATTCATTTTGGGGGCTTTAAATGTTGTAGTAGCAGATTAGAATTTGTCAGCTCAACTTTGTCGTGCCCTAGAGCTGTCTGTGTCAACATGAGGCAGGAATGTCCAATTTGCTTGTGAACCAACTTATGAATTACTTCAGTTTTTCAGCCCAAGATGTTAAAGAAAATCAACTCCTGTTTTAATCAATTACCACTAGTCTCGCAGAGCCTGAATATGAAACTTCAAATTGTTTATGTAAAGAGCATGTCTGAAAGAGGTTGCATGGCTGAAGGGTAAATCTGCTCTGAAGAAAAATGCAAAATGAGACTGCAGTGTTTGTGTCTCGATAGTTTCTGTTTTAGATGTGCTTAATTCATGGATTATGAGATAACTTTCCTGATTGCAGTCCTTGAGTTGGGTTCTTCAGAACTTTGAAGTGCAATGAGATTGGAAGCAGCTTTGCAAGTTGCAAATTTCAGAAACAAGACTGTCTGTCCATTTTCTTTTGAAATTTCACTGAAGCCACAAGCTTTTCCTTAAGGAGTCTGCAGAAGGTTGCAGAAAGCTGATCAGTGTGTCCTTGGGTGTTGCACACACAGGCATCCTGTGGTGGATTTGATCCCCAGGAAGGCAACATGGTGACCTTTTAAGAGTCGTCCTAAAAAATACTACGTCCGTATTATTGATTCCGTCTTTTACTTCATGGTTAGTTTGACTAAGATGGAGATTAATGCTCATCGGTTAAAGGGTCTCCTTGCAAAACAGGATGGATGATGTTTTTYTTTATTTGAAGGTGATGCTCAGTCTGGGGATTTGCGGTGAGCACCAGGTTCCTTAGTCTCTAGGAAAGCAGAGTCATCTCCAGTGTCATGACTACATTGTCTCTTGAGGGAAATACRAAATAGAGGGTGCATTAAATGCTCTAGTTGTTTTAAGTCCACTTCTCTCAGTGCTGKCAGCCTTTTGGTGATTTTACCCTACTGTGTTTGCAGAAGCTGCTTGGGTGTTTAGCATCAACTCCTTGTATGCATGGGAGAYGTCTTTTAGGGGAAGAACTTTGAAGGCACCAAGCGTGTCGGGCCAGGAAACCCCATGGAGGTGATACTTAGTGTGATGAGCTCCCTGAAGGACTTAGTCCAGAAACAGAAAGAGGTTGGAGCTGCTGGGGAGGATGGAGAAGTCACCTCAAAGAAATTCGGTGAAGGGATTAAAAGAGTTCTGCAAAACTTCCCCACGGCTTTAGTGAGACTTTTCCTTTGAACCCCATTGAGATGCATTCGATAGCRTCTTCCTGTGACCTAACCACTCTTTAAGACAGCTGAAGAAAGAAATGAATATAACTATTACCCTGGGGTTCCTCTCAGCTCAGCTCACCTAAGTGCTCATTTAACTGTTTGTCTGCTTAGCTTTCTGCCAGTCCCTTATTTTACCAAGGCTCCATGCAGGCTAAGAGAGGCAAGGGAGGGGCTGGATGCAGCAGCTGAAACAGGGGCAACTCGGCACTGTGGCAGCAGGAGCTGAAGGTGCAGAGGTTGGTGTGGAGGCCCTGCCAGGAGCAGCGGGAGATCGTGACACCAGCCCCAGGCTGGAGCATGCGCCGCTGTTGCGGTGCGAAAGGAAGTCAACAGTGTCCACTTGTTGCCGTGGCCGTGTGTGCCATGGTTGGATCCAGTCATGGAAAAGCTAAGTCATAACGAATACGCTCCATGACTTGTCTCTGCAGGAGCTCAGTGTCAGTATCCCACTGGCGCTGCTGTTCTAAGAGCAGAGGGAATAATGTCTGCAGTTGGGCAGACCTTGGGAAGCAGTGGTAGAGCTGCAGATTGATTTTCATGGCAATGAGAACAGGGACCTCCTGCTCTCCAGAGCTTGAGAGACAAGAGACCAAAAGAGACATCAATAATTACTTCAAAATAAATAACACTACAAGCTTAAGGCCCTTATCCATCGAATATATATGTGTGTGCGTACATGTAATGTTAATGCTTAAAATTAGCCAAGTATGAAAGTGTTAGGAATAGATCCTAAAAGGGCCTGTGAAATTTATCATAGAGACTGTTGGCTGAGGCTGTTGTCATATATTTGTGAATGGTAAACTATACACAGTTTTTGGAATTGTCAGAATTCAGCAATAGTGTTGATTTTTGGAAATGTTCAGTATATTCTATAGGAAACAAATTCCGTAGATTGAAAGATTTTTGTCATTGAGCAGATATTGAAGAATCAAGTAGAGAAATGCATAGAGGATCTTTAAGTCTTCCATTAAAAGGCCAAATAATCCAACAAACAAACCAACTAAAGGATAGAAAAGCAAAGCATTTTGACAAATTCAGATCATAATTATTAGCTTTTGTAATGTAGAGAAATTCATAGTGATCCAAAGTGAGTTGACATTTTACCAGCAAATTACTGGGTTCCTCATGAGATTTTACAGACATTTTTGCAGTCGATTTTGGATAAAGTCATCCTAAGTTTTTTCCTGACTTAGTTTTTTCTGATAACCTGGAATTTTGTTTCTGAAGCCTTTCAGCTTTTCAAATTAATGGAGGCTCTTATAGATGAAAGAAGTAGTAGCGTGGGGCTCGCCTTGCCTTTTGTACCGCTGTTAAAGGTCTCTAGCGGATGGATTAAGCAGGAGGGCACCGGGTCCTGGAAAGGGAGCAGAAATGGTGGCTCTGTCCTGCCATGGTGCCGGGGAACGTGCTCCGCCAAATACCTCAGTGCTGTGCCGCGCAGAGAAAAGCTTTGACTGAGAATTCTCAGCAGAACCATAAATAAGTAATTATCTAAACAGCCAGAATATTTAGCTTCTGGCGGGCGCCCAGCGCAGAGGAATTATAACAGCAGAAAGAACTGAGGCCGCTAACCGAAATGAGCGGAGCAGCGAGAAACACTGCTGTTCTTCTCCTATTGACACGGCCATTCCCTGTTTTTAAATCCTCAGTGTACTTGAAAAGAGGCTGTATCTGCTGCAAAAGTCTTTTTTTTTGTCGGAGCTKTTTCACTCTCACTCACTCTATGTATTTTCCCCATTTTCTCTTTTCCTCCTTCCTGTCCCCCATCCCTTGTGTTTTTCCTGTCTCTGCCGCTGTACCGGGTTTTGGTTCAAGCATGGTAGTGCAGCTCGCATGGGATGGTGTCTCACTGTCTCGGTGTGCTGGACAGGCGTATTTGACGTTCCTGTGGTGGGTTTGCTGCCATGTGCCTCTGGGGAAGCTTGTGACTCCCAAACCACCACCATCCGCCCTGTGAATGGTGAAAGAAAGGCATTGGAAAAGCAGTGTCAAATGTGCATGGTCATGATTAAGCTTGTGGCACACTAAAAGATGAAGAGGAGTATTAGATGATTAGATGTACCTGGAGAAAACGCAAGGACGGGCCCCTTTGTGTCCTGGCACATGAGTGCTCCCAGCTGAAGAYGCTTTGCACAAGGTGACACTGAGATGTCGCTTGTGCCATCGGGTCGTGATCCTGGTTTTATCGTTGTCAACAGAAAACTGGTACTCGTTCAAGTCAACAAAAGTAAAAGCTRCCCTTAGTTTCTGTGGTGTAGATGCTGGGAGATAACGTGTGTTGCTCTACAACAACAGGAAATCTGTAGGCTGGGGGGAATGACACTGAAAATACACATTTGTGTCTGCTTGGGAGAAGCCAAGGGCTGCTGGTCCCCGGAGACCAGGGGCTCTGCCCCTGTGTGGCCACCAACGTGGGGGCCAGGCCTAGAGGCCTGCGCTCATGTGAGAAGCATCGGATGTCCCGTGTGACCTGAGCGGAGCCCACCAGGGTTAGTGCTCCCACGTGCTCTGTGAGGGTGACGGGTCTGCTTCCCCCCGCGATTRCTGGGTGCAGGTAGAGAAGCCTTCGCGATGGGGGATCTGAACCCCCCGGGGTTGATACCGAGCCCGGCACGGGCATAGGGTCCATAGCCAATGAATTTGACCTGTACATAGTTGGAAGCGGAAGCTAGCAAATGGTATCAAACTTGTCCTCACTCTATATGGGATATTTCCCTATTTATTTCTTTTTTGCATAGATTAGCAATATTCTGTTATGTTCTGTGTTTTTAAAATRTTTTGTATGTTCGGGTGTTAACACCTGTTTCAAAAGCAATTGAAGCCACTAGCACAACTGAAGTCCAAGTGCGTTGTAAAACTATAGAAACTAGAGGACCCTTTTAAAGTAAGAAACGGGCAGTATGAGTACAGCAGACTTTACAGTACAAAATAGTTGCTTTCCATGGTACTCCAGTTGCCGYGTTTTTCAAAAACCGCTGTGTGTTTGTGCTAAGGAGAATGTATTAACTGAAATGTATATGATAGATTATGAAAAGAGAGTTTTTAAATATGTGGTAATTAATGAGAATCGAACATAGAGTCAGCATAGTTGAAGTGAATAGAGAGCAGATCAACTGTCTGAGTCGATTCTTTTTCCAGAAATAAAAGAAACAAATTTAAAACTATCGGGTACATAACACACAAATTAAAGGGAAAAATAGATGGTCAAAGGTTAAAGAGGGAATGAAAACACAAGTTTTATGGTCACAAGATCAAATGAGGCATTAGTTAATTTTCCTTTTTTTGGTGCAGTTCACCAGGAGGTCAAGTAATTCAACTGAATGATTGAACTGGAACAAAAAAGAGTGCCAGAAAAACTGATTCCTAATAACACAAACAGAAAAATAATCAAATGAACTTAACACTTCATGTCAGCTTTCATATAAAAATACATTTGAAAATGTAGGAAGTCTACCCTAATAGGATGGAACCTGATTTACATAAAAAGCAATTTTATACCAGCTATTCTYGTAACCGTTGATAAATTATTCTACTAATGAACCATCAAAATGGATTTAACTAAGAAATGTCTGCTCTACGGAGTATATTTTCTAGAGCTTGACCATCTGGGAAGGGGTAGTAATCCGAGGAGCAGCAAAGGATATTTGATCCCAAGGAAACACTCTGAGGTAATAGTTAATTACATAAAATGCAAATGGAAACAGTGTTCCATTTGCTCTAAAATGAAAATAAATACAAGTTGTTGTTTCCTGATAGTGGCTCCCTGAGGCGAGGAGATGCTTTCTAGACAAGATACTTTCTGTCTTTTCTCAAAACACGTTTCATACTTTTTACAGGAAGCAAGTAAATAGTTTGCTTATCAGTTCCTGAATGTGCCTGCAGCGTAGAGTAGCTTGCACACCTTTGCACTAGTCTAATACGCCAGTCTCTCCTATGTATTTTTCTAAAACATAATCGCTTTGTGCTGAACGCCTAGATTTTTGTTCCGCCGAGGCGCTTTCAGGGCCGCTGCAGCTCGCTGGGCGCTGGTGAAAGTCCAGCGCGGTCGGGGCCGCCGTGCAGGCTCCGCTCCGGCGCTCGCGGCCTGGGAGCCGCTCCGAGCAGCGGCTGCGGAGGGAGGTCTCCGTGCTGACCTGCTCTGCTTTTGTTCCCCTCTTGCCTTGGCCTGAGCTGACCGGTGCTGCTGCTGCCTTGCAGCCTCGAGGAACAAGCAGAGCTGCTTTCTTCTCTCCGTGTTTGCTTTGTTCACACATGCCCTGGTTTTCTTTATGCCAGTCCAGTGTATTTCAATTGAAATTCTTTTCACTGCTCGCCCAAACTAAACAAACCTGCTGACCTTTGTCTTGCATTATGGCATTTGMTGCGACTGTTACAGCCAATATCCACCTAAAGAGGTTGACAGAGCTCTTTGGACAACGCRGTGGTGCTTCTCACTCTGAGCATGTTGCTTTTTGTTCAGCTACGGGTAATGTGCATTGTGGAGTGTGTGGAAAGAGCAAGTGTGTCTAGACTTCAGTATGGCATTTGCTGCAGCATCACTTGGGAAATTACTAGTTTGTGTTGTCGATGAGATACTGTAGGAGAACCGTGGAGTGACTAAGGAGCACATTAAAAGCGAGATGACGTCAGGTTGCGTTTGGAGGATGTGCTGGATGGTGTTAGTTATCATAAGACTTGGTCTTGAACAGACTATAATATTTTCATTAATGAAGTTGGCACCAAAGGTAGGAGCGTGCAATAAAATTTGCTGATGACAGAAAGCTGAGAGGTGCTATGATTATAGGTAAGAAATGGAATATCACACAGGAAGAGCTGGGTGACCTTGAGGACTGGAGTGGAAAAAGCAGACTGAAATTCAGTAGCATAAAGTTGCATTATCAGGCACTTTTGGACAAATCAGAATTCTGCTCTATCATGGGGGCTCAGCTCCTGGAAATGTAGGAGGAACAGAAAGACCTGTGTCTATCAGCCAGTGAGAGCAAAGCGTGGCTGAGTCACTAGTATCTTGCATCTCTGAAAAACATAGTCCGAAGGTATGTAAGGTGAAGAGGTCCTTCTGGTGGGAACACGGAGGTGCTAATGTGCAAGGAACCAGTGCTAAATCCTCAGGGGTCATGTTCTGAGCAACTCTGCTAGAGCATGTTCGAGAAGGAKGAACATAAAATGGAACAGGTGCCAAAAAGGACTAATAAAACGGTGACATAAAAGCTGAGTCCGTCTCACAAGAGGACACTGAGAGGTTGGCTGTCTTGTTGAGCCTGATGAAGTAAAGTCTGAGAGAGGGTTTAATGGCCCTCTCTAAATACATGAGGGGTTGGTAAGTACTTGGGCGAGTATAAACACTTTTATGTAACACTAAAGGCAGCACTAGCATAAAAAAAAAAAAAAAGCATTTTCATCAGGAGTATGCTCAGGCTGGAATTGAGAAGASAGAGCATATCCATCGGGGTGGGATTTTCCAATAATCATCCAGTATTATGCTAGGAGGAAAAAAACCAACAAAACCAGAAAACACCTCACTAGTTTTGAGAAGGACACAGCYGTGGTCGGTTCACGCCCTGGCACCAGGGAAATGCAGCTCTCTGCTGCCTCTGCCCCCAACAAGACAAACTGTATGGATATCTCGGTCATTTGTCTGGGGACTCTAACCCTACGGAATATCTGCCGAGAAAAAAATGCCAGACAGGCAGAAACATTTGTAACATTTTGCCTCGCACTAGGATAATGGTTTATAAATTTGTAGAGCTTCAGCTGTTTAATAAATCCTTCCCAAACTGAACCCAGCAGCCAGAGCCAAGAGCGGAACAGGCGTCTGCTGCTGTGGTGCTTTTTCCTCTCCCCTTCCAGCCTCTTTCTTCCGGACATTTTCCTGCTTACTCTTCACTGGCCTCGACCTGGGCTCAGTTCTGCTGTGTCTGTAGGTCCCTCTGCCCCTACATCTTTATCTGCAGGAGTTAAAACTAGTAGACCTGGAGTTCTGTCACCATTAACTATATAGATGCTGTTTTGCTCCATGRCAGTATTGAACAGTGTATTTATCTGAACCGAAACAACTGATTTTTTTAAATAAGCCATGCTGTATCCTAGCCCTTTTATTACCCACTTGAGGCCTGTTTGATTTTTTTTGCCCCCATAGAAGGGGAATCTCTTTTACTGGATGTGCTAAAGGACTGAATCATCAGCAGCCGTGATTCAGGCTATCCGGAGGACATGGGTCGGTAAGGAAGATTGTAACAGATGGTCTAAGGAAAATATATTAAAACACAACAACAAAAGTCCTGCACAGGAGATTTACTTTTTTTTCCCTTTTTTTGACATTTTGCTCTTGCGTTGTTTATCGACCTTTTCTAGTTAGATTACCATCTCTGCAGTGCAGGAACTAAGCCTTACGTGTTTWTGCGGCGTTAGCACCATGGGGCCCTGTTCTTGAAAAAAGGGTCTTTCGGATRCTCCTGATGTTCAGATCAACAGCAGTAATAATAACGTTCATAATGTCTGGATTGAATTGTTGCAAAGGTTCCTTGAGGGGAAAAAAAGAGGTGTCCGAAATATAGAACAGATGAAATGTAAGTGAAATGAGTAAAATCCCTATGATACGTTGCATGCGTGCGCTTTTGGGTGTTATTTTGTATATTTTTGAGTCTTTTGCACGACTCCATTTTACCCCTGTGTGCAGCCCCATCACGGCATTTACGAGGGTCTGTGTGGACATGCGCTCACCAAGCTCGTGCCCAGCAGCGTTTGGGGGGTTTATCCAGGCGCAGCCTTTCAGCCCCGCAGCTCCCTCGACGTCTGTTTGCTGGCGGGCGGAGAAGTTCTGCGCTCTGCCCGTGGGATCATTTGCCTTTGCTTCTGGGCAAGCCCAGCAGGAGCAGGGGACCATGCCCAGGGTGTTGCCGTCTGCCACCCCGCAGCCTTGGCTCTTTTCTGGAAAAGCTCTGTTTTTTAGGGGCACTGATTTTTTTTTTTTTTTTGTTTTGTTTTCTCAGGCTTCAGTGCTGGAAGCAGAATTGAGGGGCAGGGTAACTGGGGACAACCTTGCCTGCACATCCCTGTGCTCTGAGCAGTGCTGCCGTGTAAACACAGCGCGTTTGCTTCTAGAAATTGGGTCAGGTTTTAATTGCATTGTCAGAGCTGCTTACGGCTTAAATAGTTTGCTTGTCAGAGTATGAAGGGGAACAAAAGCGGATCTGCTATTATCTTCTTCCAGCATTTATAAAAATACAGTGTGTGTTTGTATGTGTATTTATATAGACACACATATAATGTACCATGAGCCCAGAAATCCCTACAAACCTTGTCCTATTTGCAAGTATTATAGGCTCTCAGTTTTCTCCTTGACAAAATGAGCTAGCTTTTAATAATATATGTTGTGGCATGTTTACAGTGTGTGTCTTTCTCTTCTGACTGTTGCTGTGCTGAATAGACAGGCGAGTTTGCTGTAGTGGAGGCTAAGAATAAGAGGGTTTTTTTTTTTTTGTCTTTGGATGCATTTCTGAAGAGCAATTTCAAGAGTCTAGCTGATACAGGAGCCAAAATTTAAAGTCAGTAATCGCTTGCCAGAGCTACCCTGCTCTCAGGGCCCTGAGTTACGTAGTCTGATTAGTTCTTTTGCCCTCRTCTTCCTCCATAGAGAATTTGTGTAACCAAATAACCACTTGTGCTGCTCCTGCTTCCTGGCTGTCCTCTAAAACCGCGGTCATTTGAAGGCTATGGTGGCAAAGGATTTATTAGTTCAGTGATTTATATACATACCTATTGATGTATGTGTGTATCTGTGTGTATATAAAAATAAAAATAAAAATTCATTTATAACAATTACTTGCACTTAACATAATTGAATATATTTGGCTGAAAGAGGTGGGAGGGCAGCGGCCCTGGCGTCCTTGAGGAGACACCCCTGGCCGGGGCTGTGCCGAGGTCCGGAGCTCCGTGGCCTGGGGGGACCCTTCCCCGGGAGCAGCCTGGGCYCCTTTGACAGGTTGTGTCATTGCTGAACAAGCCCCGTTCCAGCCGTGGCGCTTCAGCAACCTTGCTGCCTTCATCCTTTCCTCTTTCAGCAGCACCTTGAAGAGCTTGGGTTTTTTTTTTTTCCTTTTTATTATTATTATTTTTTTTAATTTTGGAGGGTCTTTCAAGTAGTTGATGTGAACCCAGACTTCCCGGTGAGCTGCTCRTCCTCATCTCCCTCATGCATCAGAAACTCCTGCATCCCATCCCTGTTCCTAGGAGTGATAATTAAAACATAAAACCCGAGGTGAATGCGCCTCGCTCTGTCACGTCAGTCTTTGTGTAGGATAAATGCAATTACAGCACAATGCAAAAGGAAAATACACTGCTTCTTGTGTGGATAGTGTTTCSGTGTTTTAAGATAAGCTCTTATAATCAACTCGACGTGCTGATCCCCACAGCCGTTGTTGGAATAAAATGTACTGGTATTGGAAGTCTTCAGTTAACTGGCCCAGCCCACCCTAGTCCTGGAAGCTGTTACAGGATCTGCCTGGGATGTAAATATTCTTAAGTGTGTGATAAGGAAAAGCTCAGTAAGATGTGGATGGGACTATGCTCATCTATTATTTCTGATTTCCATTTAAATTAATTTGTACTTGTCCTGCTTATGTGTGGCAATAGTAATGCATAGAAAATACCTAGTGTGATGAAAGGGGTTTTGGAATCTCACCTGGTTTAATATTTTATTTCTTCCTGAAGCCCTTTTGCTTTCTCTCATTTTTGATTCCTCCATGTTTTAGTAATTATAATCCTAGAAGTTATTTTTAAGGRAAAAGTTAGGAAATCATAAATATAGTGTTGTCCTATTATCAGATAGCAAATGTGTTGTAGTCCAGGGTTGTCATTGCTCCCCAGAGGTTTAAACATGAATCAGGACAGTGCAAGATGACTTGCAGCTACAGCTGATTTCTTTGTAGAAACATGTTGCTATGGATAAATATTTGAGAAATTAAAAAATTGGCCAAGGCTCTTGGTTCGGAGCAAATCTTAAGTTTACAAGGAWGGTTTTCAGGAATTCTTTTTTTGTTTTATTCTTTCAGGTGATTTTAGAAGGAAGTGCTGTAAAAGGTGCTCTTGCAAGTTGATGAGCAGTGATACGATTTTATACCTACAGCAAAAATGTTTACAGGGTTTCAGTRCAAGTCTCTCAGAGGTTTCTGTTTATTCCAAATTAACCTGCTGGAAAAAAGTGAAAAACATTAGTATCCATCAAAACGGGAGCAGAGGTATCTCTGCTGAGGAGATGGAGTGCTCCTTGGACTCCGGTTTGAGGGGACTCTCTCTGCAGCTCTCTCTTTGTTTCACATCTGTGCCCAGATCTATCAAACAGCGATTCCCACCTCTCTTTCGCCTGGGCCTTGGTGCCTTTTAGGAAACATTAGTGGGATTTCCCTGGTCAGCCTTGCCTGCCTGTGAACRCTACGGGATGCTCCTTCCCTGCGGACAGAGTCGGCCGAAGGGAGGAGAGCAGCAGTGCAGAGGGTCTGCGAGGTAGTGCCCAAGGCCAGAGCAGAGGAAGACTCAGTGGGATAGTCCGTGTTCTTTCAAAGCATAACTCCCCATAGGGACTTTGACCTCTTCTGAAATGCTGGAAGCAGTATAATTTGCTGGAGAAATCCTGAATCACATAACTTTGCAAAAGCTGAAGGAAGGAGGTGTTCCGTGTTGACTGTGTTTTAGCGGCCTGTTTTCCTTGGTGAAGAGACCAGAGAGCTGCCAGGGAGACCTCTGCTTTTAAGTACATGGCTGTAGGGAGAGCRGGCTCTTCTGTCTCCCACACAGTGGATTTCTGGTGACCTTGAAAAATCTAAACTAGTAGTCAACAGATGACTTGGTTTGAAGCAGATAGGGCTTTGTGAAGGATACCTTATGCTAGTGCGGACGGCTCTTCCCCATTGATTACCAAAATACATTGCTGGAGATAGTTCCCCCCCCCCGTGGTGACTTTTTGCATATGAATAAAATGTAATAGTACATTGTGGTATTGCGTTTAGTAGCCTGTTTGTAGCAGTACTAGCCATCCAGACCAGTTGTTGCACAGGAAATAACAGAATAGGATCCAAGGATTTCTTGCTACTGTGACCTGGAGAGGGTGGCAGGGCTCCCAGGCCCTTTGATGCGCAGGAGCTTTAGGATACRGTTGGGTCATTGTCGCAGGCAGCTTCCTACTGAGGAATTACCTTTTTCCTTTCCCTGCGTAGACTGCTATACAGGAAAATGCCTGCATCCCATCAGGTTGTGTGATGCATCAAAGGCTATAATAGTCTATTACAACTTTTGCAGGTACAGTTGCATGTAATGAAGTTTGCGTGTAGGAATTTAATACAAGAAGGGGCACAGCAGGAGCACTGCAATTGAGTGAGGGCTGGTGTGCCTCCAAACTGAGGGTAGGCTTTGCTATAAATATGTATTTGGCATTTTGTTGATGGGTGGCTAACTAATAATTTGAAGGGGAATAAAGAGATCTGGTATTAATAACTAATTGATAGATACTCAAGTATTTTAAATCTTTTTCTGCTTACTTATAAGTATATTATTCATATATGATGTGGCCTTCTTTGCATGTGTAATTCTGATATCCGTGCTTCAGTAGCCTTCAGCTGAWTGAGCCTTTGCAGTCATGAAAGCTAGAGAGCAAAGGCAGGCTGGTCGCATTTCTCAAAATCACCTTCAGATGTTGCTGACAATTTTGAAGTATGAAAGTGGCACTTAAACTATTAAAAAAAAAAAGCRCAGCCTTCTTGAACCAGGGCCCGAGAGGAAAGCCAACGATTTTACCTACGTATTTCCTAAATTTACGACTGTAAGTAGGTGTTAGCACAGTATGTTTTCCTGTGTCTGTAATAAAACAGGAGACAACTTCTGGGTTTCTCTTGAAAAAGAGTAGCTCATAAACTTATAGCTTATCAGGAGTAAAATAGGAAGGGAGATCTCCCAAGAAGCCCAATTCTTTGAGGTGAACGTGTGACATGCATTCAAGTGCACACATTATAGCACACACATTGCTCTACCAAAGAGATGTTATGTTTGGCTAGGGGAACGTTTCCCCACAGGTTTGTCTCCGTTCTGCATCCTCAGCTTGCCTCCTGCCTGCTCTCTCCTGCTTATTCTCGTCTATAAATTAATGACTTTGTCCTTTTAATGAATTCTTAAATTGGAATAGGGAGGGGAAAATGAGAGCAGCTTCGTRCTCTGTATGTGCTGGTTATTTTTAGATTTGCTTTGTCCCATTTCCAAGCAGTCGCGTTTCCCTGAAGCTGATGGAGCGGAGCAGGAATAGGGCGGGCGGCGAATCCCCCTCATAGGAAACGTGCGGGCGCCCCTTGTTTGTTACCTCTGGTTACCAGTTACCTTGTTTGTTACCTCTGGTGCTGGTAACTGCTGTACCGAGCACTCACACGTTCATTTATGAATAACAGAAGTTGTTTTCCCACTACATACATTGAGTTTGTTACTCATTGTGCTAGCTGTCTGAGCAGATTTAAACTGTGTCCTAGGAAATGTTTGCTTTTGCTGGATTAAAATTTTACTGGCGRGTGTCTGTGAAATTCACGTGTTGGCGAAAGCATCAGAGGTGCCTTTGACGGCACTTTGAAGCTTTCACAGTGAGGTTTCTCACCATTTGTTGCAAGGAAAAACCCATCATTAGTGTCCACCTTCTAACACAAAGCAGATGCAGGTTATTGCTTTTCAGCACACGTTSCATTTGTGGGTAGTGTCCTGCAGTGGGTTGCTTGGGAGAGGGCCCCGTAGCAGGTGACAGAGTCCTTTGCAGAGATGGGACATCTTTGCATTCCTATCTCTTGCCCTTCTTCTAAAAGTTATGTTTCAGTATAGACCATAGTTTGCTTGTGAAGGAAAGAATTTAAGGTAGGCAGACATATACCACCCTTGCAAGTGCTCCATGACATTTGTTTTGCTTCCAATTTCTTCCAGATCCCCAAAGATTTCAACTTTAAGAGGTTTTCTGTTTGCTTGCTTGCCCTTATGAACTTCGCTGTGCACAGTATGGCACGCTGGGCGCCGAACCACCCTGGAGCAGCTTGCTGGGTAGCTCCTGTGGCCAGCTGRGCTGCAGAGGAGCCTTGCTCAGGGTTCAGACCAGCTCAAAGTTCAGCCCTTCTCCATCTGGGAATGCAGCTGACCCTGTGTGTCCAGTTCGTTGTGATGTTCTGTGGAGTAACACTGCTAAAGTGTGCCCAGGTATAAGGACAGGTAATGAGGTGCAAATTTAAACTCTGCAGGAGATCTAAAGCATGATTTCTGCCATTTAAAAGCAGTTTCAGGTCAATCATTTATTGTGCAGRTTTTTGACCCAGTGTTTTTCTAACTCTTCTGAATTGCGCTGATTTCTGTTCCACGTGGTGGCAGGTGTGGTCATGTCACGGCATTTTTGAAGCAGACTGGTCTTGAGGTTGTTTAATAATTACCTCTGTTTTGTTTTATGATGTTTCCTAGAGAAACTTTTTGGTACGGTACTCCATGGCATGGTTTAAAACTTAAAGTTAAGAACATGCTATATTTTTTCATTCATTTAGCTAATAACTTGCAAAATACTTTCAGAGCTAGGAATGCTTTTAGTTGCTTCCTTAACACAATCAACTTCAAAATTTATGCATGTGTCCATACCTAACCTTCCATCCTGCGTGTAATCCTGTTTCATTTCCATGAAGTCATGAGACTGAATCACAAAATATATATATATAYTGCACACACGCGCATATTTATATATATACAAATAATTTTCTTATTTGTTGTATAAATTCATTTTACAGATCTTGACAGATTAAGGTTCTGTAATAAGARTTTTTAAAATCTCTAGTCCATTAAAATTCACAAATTTCAACTCACATTTGAAGTGGTGATATAAATGTTTTCTGCTTTCCTAAGGAGCATATTTGAATCAGAGAAATTCTGCTTTTCCTTGTAATATTTATTTGCTAATCTCTTCTGTCAAAAATAGCAAACAGTCGAAGCACTAATCTAGCAGGCCATGACGTTTTAAGCATCTTTGAGAATTATCCATGTGCCAATATTGATAATGAAATAAAAGCATTTGTCAAAAGCCATGCTCTAGGAATATAAATCAATGATTCATTTATGAAGTTCTCCGGTTTAACTCCTAATAACCCTTTAGCAGCACAAAGTTGTAGGAACTTGGAATGCCCTCAGAAGTTTGTAAGGAAGGACRATAGATGATCTGATTTTGGCAAATAAATGAATAAAAAATAGAAGAGGTTTGTGAGTAACTGCCAGTGCCTGTGATTTAGAGGAATGAGAAATGAACTGTGTTTTTTTGTTAGYTTACTTTTGATAAATTTAGAATATATTTTTCCAATTGAATTACTTTTTCACGTTTTGCCTTGAGACTTTCTTAATACTCTATAAAATCTCAGTACATTCTTGCTCAGTTTTTCAAGTCATGACATGACCGTTCCATACAGCAACCCTGACACTGAACTTTCTGAATAGCACCAGAAAGACGTTAATGCCTTTTGCAAACATTTCTTTCATCTCGAGTTAAAGGCCCATTGAGTCTGTGAATTAAAATTAAGTTATCCAATGTTTCACAAATATACATATTTTTCGGCTAAATTGAGTGATGGTTTGGATTACCATTTTCAAGCCTTAACAAAGAAAACAAGAAAGTGGTAACATATGTAGTCAGATTATAACAAGATTCCATAATTTAACATTGCTGCGTGATGAATTAGTTTGTACAGATTTTGACAGCAGTTGCTTGTAGTAGACTGCATTGCTAAGTACTGCACAACAGAGGCATTTCCAAAACAGGAGAAAAATCAGCTCCTTCCCTTCTCAAAGACTTTGTGAAGCAGGACCTTGAGTTCGGGTTTAGAGTAAGGAGGGGAGTTTAGTAGTTAGTTTATAGTAAACTAAGTCTGCTTAGGGCCAAATTCCACTGTTTTTAGGTGTGCATCTAATCAAATTGCATCCCAGTTTGGGGAGATCATATCCCCAAAATAATCTGAAAAAATAACTTAGTATAAATATATACTAATGGTGTCCACAACAAATAGTATGTGTGCAGAAAGCCATACACATCAACCCTTTGCTCATGTGCTTTCCCCCTGTACCCTTTTTAATATTTGACAGGATCTCTTCCATGCGTGGTAGTACTTTTTTAGTTCTTGAGTATTTGGTGTTTGAAAGATATATCTTGTACGGAGAGGCCGTGAGGCACAGCAGAACATGGCTGCTTGTCTGCTGAGTGCAGGTGCCTGTTAAAGCTCATGCACATGGACCCGCTGCTTCTCTGATGAGCTGCCAGCGGGTACTCAGATGTGAAACTTGGTTAGCAAGCTCCGTGGACTCTGAAAATACCCCCTGCACGGGCTGCAAGGGACGTCTTAGACCCTTCTAAAGGGTGGATGAGGAGGGGAAGTTACATGTTCGCCTGGGACTTTGCCATAGCCATAGGAGAGCACTGGTGGTGTTCAGGTAAAAATCTTCCTAGTCCCATTTTGAAAGAGGAGTGACTGTTTAGCTAACAAATACTACTGTTCAGTGGCACACTTCAGGTGTACCAGTGCTGACACTTGTGTGCTGCTCGTAGCATTGGGATCCATGTTCGGATTATCGTCCGTCCAGAGAGTCTGATGAAGATGCTGGTCGTTTTGGCCATAAGCTTACGGGGTCACGTTTTCCTGAAGGGTTCTCCTGGACTAGGGTAACTGCCTGGAAGACGTTTGGGCTTCTGAAGCTCCTGCTTCGCTGCGTGTGCTGCTGAGCATCCCACCAAAGCTTGGGCTGCCGCACGCTGGGACTGGGGGCTCTTGCAGCTGGGCCCTGTCAGATGTGGCTACCACAAGAGCTGCGGCCCACGCAGCCAGCTGAGGAACTGCCGTGTGCTCCAGAGGGAACGATCCCTGTACTGGGAATGGTCCACAGGGCCTCCAGCAGGAAGGAGGAGCCGGCTGGGTGCCATAGGGCTGTTCCCAGCTCCATGGGCCGGAGCCGAGCTGGAGGGTCAGGCGGAAGGCGCCACAACCTGCTCTGCATAAAAACCTTATAAGATTCATGTGTTCTGGGATAGCTTTCCACATGCAGCAGGAAAAGAGCAGATACTGTGTTTGTTTGTGCTGTTTCTGAGTTTCTTCTGAATTACAGCAAAATATTTTTGTGTTCCCCTCTGCAAGTACTGCTGGAAAACTGAACAGATTGGCTTAACTTCCTACAGCAACCTCAAGGAGCTTGAATTTTTCTACCCAAGGGGTTTTTGTAAGGCCCCTCTCCTGTTCTTCTTAAAGATGGAAATAGGAATCTGTGGTGCTGTTGGTAGGGACAAAATGGGAAGCGAATCTCTCTTTTTTTGTAAATGAAGCGGCTCTTTGTTAATGCATTACTTGGATTTCAGTTTCTCTGCTGGTGACATTTATTAGGTGGATGGGCTTTGAAATTGAGGGATTAGAGGCAATAAGTGGTAGCAAGCAGATCAAATTTCTCAGTGATAACATCTTTTTTATGCAAATGGAGGGAAAGCAGACCAGAAATTAAGCTGTGCTCACAGGGTAGACTAAAAGTAAGGCTTTATTCGAGCCCTGAGCTCTCCAAAGAAACAAAAGATTTACATTCTTATTCAGTGGCAGTTTATACAGCGTTTCCTTTCTGTATATGTGCATCTCCTCAYCTTCAGAGCAGCCTGTTACAGTCGTACTCATCCCACAACGAAATCCATGTCAGGTGKTATTATCAGGATGTTCTAGGGGTGGAGGCAGCTGTAAACAGCACTTCTTGGGCAACATTCAGTTTATAAAGTGGGCATCGATACTTCTTATGAAAACACAACCCCTTTTTTTTCCCCACAGGTATGCGAGCTCTAATAACCAACCAAACAAAACCCCTAGACAGTCATTTAAAAAAGTTACTTGTTTGTTAAAAATCCCTTTTGATTACCTCCAAATATGCATTGACTTAAGAAAGCCCGGCTTAATAGCAGTAACTATTGCTGTTGCAATTCATGAAAGAGAAGAATCTATTACAAAAGCTTGAGRTTTCTGTGAACAAAATAATCTTTTTGAAAGCCTGACTTCCTTTGATTTAACAAGCTGCATTTTTTCCTCTATTTCTTCCAGTTAGTAAAAGTACAAAGTTTCTGCGTGGGGGGGAGGGGGGAATAAAACATGAAATGGGTAAAAATGGGCCAGTTTCTTAAAGCAGGGAGGCATTTTTCTCAGGTGCAGGTGGGAGGCCCCGTGCTGATCAAGGAGCTCGCTCTAGCGGCAGGTTGATCCCGTGTGGCCTTGGGAATGGCAATTCCCACCCTTGTCTTGAGCGGGAATTGCCATCCCAGTGTGCGCTAAGGAAAACAGGAACACGAGGGATGGTTTTATGGCATCTTCTTAAAATGGCTACATCTGTTGCAGTCCCATGCCAAAGCAAATGTGCTGTGTTTACACTGGCCACTGTCACACGTACTGGTAGTCCTGCGATAAAATATTTGCGCCATAATTAATTTTGAAATGTGGGCGTAGTGTGTATTGCCTTTTGGAAGGCAGTTCTTAAGTGTATCAATATATTAAACTGCAGAAATAACGGTTGTAACTCAGCCTGCACAAATGCTGCAGGTGTGAGCGTTTCGTAGTAGATATGGTCGTTAAGGTTGCCAGTGAGAATTGCATAAAATGTTGAGATTTAGGTTTTCATAGTTTTTAAAATCCATGKTTTTGCACTGAATTTTTTTTTACAGATGGTTCCCCTGTAATGTGATTAGATTTATCACTCAGTAAGGGAGGAGACGAAAAAAAAAGTTTTATGTTTAAGCCAGTTAGTTACTTGCAACCACTTGCAGATGAGACATACTTGATGGGAATGCAAAATGGGAGAAGCTAAAAGCATGGGAATGCCAAGCCATGCTCTTCCCGCTTGTTGGCTTACCTAGCAGGATCCGCGCCCGGTTTAAGTGAGCTTTTGCACAAGCGCTCATCACAGAGGTGAAATTTCATGACTGCTTCAAACTTTGCTTCTAATTTTTTTCTTTAKTCCATTTTAGCCAAACAGTTCTCACTTCCATTAGTGGTACAGACAGGGATCAAAGCAGGGCTGACCAACCTAGTGGAGAACTGAGCTTGCCTTAATTTGGGGTCAGGACCTTTTCGCTTGTTTTGTAAGCRCTGTTAGGGTGGGAGGACTGGGATACTGGTGGTATTGGAGGGTTTTTTTCCTAAGAAATAGCAGGGATAAAAATGAATAAGATGAATTTTACTATTAGGAAGCTGAGGACCTCCCTATTCCAAATGATACTYGTTAATTTGGATTAAGACTTATCTATCTGAATCTATTGAGAATTTAGACAAGGAAAACCATCCCTATCAAAATATTCTCTATTTTGAGTCTTTGTTCTGAGGAGGTAATTGGGACGTTTATTACCTATAACATCTTGTATGGGTCTTTGCGGTGGAGTTCAGTGTTTAGAAAGGGGTTTGTTCTTTCCCTGAACCATTTCCATTTGGCACGGGGTATCTGGTGTGCTAATTCCTGCTTCAGAKGGCTGAGTTTTGGATTTGTTGTGTTTTCTTTTCTTTGTGTTTTCTTTTTGGATATATGTATCCTTTTTGTTGCTGCACCCACTTGGACAGTGTTCTTCCTCTATTACTTTAAAACCTTATTTTTTTCCCCCAAATTAATTAATTTATATGAAGTTACTCTAATGAATTCATCTCTAATACATGTCTATGGCAGGAGTCCCTGCATCGTATGCATGTTCTCATCACAGATATATAATGCATTTAACTTCCATGGAGTATTTAAGTTCAAGCCATGTGTGCAAATCAGCTCACCAAGGTTATTTAAGTTTTTGTTCATACAGTGTATTTTTTAAAGTAATGTTAGGTTTGGATCCCAAAGGTCAAGTTTGAAAAACACCGRGCAGTTTGATTGTACCTTGTGCTTCCTATTTCTTATCTTAGGTTGAGTCATTTTAGCTGAACACTTCAGCTAACACTAAAATAAGCTACCATATCAATACTTAGACATTTGTAAATTTTAATCTAGGTATGCATTAAGTGCTCTTTAGTAAGTAGGAGAGCAGCCAAAAAGAACAGAAAATTCCATTAAGACTAACAGTCTGTTCTGTTCTAGTGTTTTGGTTTTAGCTAAGAAAAAGTGGGGAGAGMTTAGAGTTGAAACTGTGCCTGTAATGTTGCTTTAATAACAAAAGATGATCAGTAATTTTTGTTTGTTTGTCAAATAAGCATATACTGTGATCAGTAGGAACTGAATGTTGTTTTAATGCTTTCAGTAAAAAGACTGGTAGAAGAGTTTCTATCTCATCCTTTCATCCTTTAAGACAAATATTGATAGAAACTGTCATGCTATGGTTTGTGTTACAGGTGGTGTAATACAAAGGCTGTACTGCTGCCACATCACAGTTTTGTGGGGTTTCAGAGAGTAGTTCTGGTAAGGACACTCCATGATTTATCTATTTATCTGTCATAAAAGTGGCCCGATACAATTCAGTATCGGTATTTATGATGATAATGCATTTGTGTTGCTGGTCAGGTGTCAGCTGTTGCAGTCCACTGAATCTTTACCCTAAGTGTTCTTTATTCACTGGTCTTTAACAGCTCCTTTTGGAGCTGTAACTGTCCAATGTGTAAATCCATATTCATTTCATTGAGCGCTGTTATGATAGGAGACATCAGTTCACAGCGTGGAGATGCTAATAAATAGACCCTTTGACAAAATGGCTTGTGAAAACSGTGCTGTCTTCCTGATGTGTGGAAMCATTACCGCATTAGTGCGCATTAGCCTTAAAGAAGGTGCAAAAGTCACTGTGCTTTGATTATAGTATGTTTAATTTCAAGTATTAAAATCTGGACTTCCTAAAGGAAATTCTGTGTATGTGGTCCAGAGGGCAAGTAATCCGTGTTCTGTTACCAGTCTCTTCTTAAATTTAGTGTATGCGTGTGTCTTTACAACTGTTTTCCTTGGARTACATGTAACCGCAGTCCGCTTTCTTCTGACGTCTCTCCCGTGCTGAGCCCGCTCCCTCTCCATGGCAGGGGTTGCAGGGGAGGAGGGATCACTTCCCCTTCCCTAGTAAAGGGGGGAATCATCCCGGGCCCCTCTCCYGACAGCCACTCGCCTGCCCTGTGCGGGGGCACGACTGCGGCTTGGTGCTGCCGGCGGGAGAGGGCCGGTGCCCCGGGCTGGCTGGAGACCCTTAATACACGCTGTAATTCCACCCATGTGGGTAAAACAGGGGCCTTCCCCTTTACCCCCAGCCTTTACATCAGCAAGCCCTCCTTGGGAACTCTCGTACATCTATAGAGRACGGCGAGTTTGTTTGAACAGCCCATATTGGGCAGGGAGCGCCCCACAACTCGGCGGGGAATGTTGGTGGCTGTTCTTTATGGTCCCTGCAAGGGACATTTTAGTGGCCCTGCTCCAACAAGTCACCTCAGCAATTGAAGGCAGTGGGACTACGATCTGCTTAAATATTCTTATGGCTTGATCTGAATCTCTCTATCACAAATGATCACAGTTTTCTAAAGTTGATGATGGGAGCTCTTTAGAGCCTGAGAAATACCGAGAATTTTTTAAAATTGGGAGCGATTTGTGCAGTACTTTTTTAAGTATAGTGTGATCTGGAGCAGTTGTGCTGCAGACGGCTGCCTCCGTCACATTAGTTTCACGCTGCCCTGTTGTCAAGCCCTTCTCCTGGCCTTTGAAGCGTGGGGTGGAGCTTGGTCTCCYGCTGGACCTGTGATTGCTGTGCCCAGAAGCACCATAACGGACCGGGGAGGCTCCTGCTTGTGTGTGGACGGGGTTGTTGCTGGGTTCATTTTTATTTTTGGAGGCTGTTCTGCCTCATCTGGCAGCCTTGGAGACCGAGAAGCTTGAATTGAAGTAGTCACTGTAATTGTTTAATTCTGCAAGAGGGAGCAGAGGTCGTTGGTGGGGCAATTTGGAGGCTTCCCTACTGCAGCTGCCTATGTAACAGTAGCTGCAGATACAAGACGGGCCGTGTTCCTGTCTCGGCTGCTGCTCAGCTTTACTAGGCAAAAATGTTCTCCCTACATATAGGATGAAACTATGATCATGTTTCTAACTATGGCAGCAGAGGAGATTTTTAAATTAAAAACAGTGCATTTTAATGTAGGGACAATTCATTATCAGACAGATGATGTATCTTTAGGATTTGAATACTTTGCTTTAGAGGGGATTAATCTGAAAATTCTGCAGAAATGAGAACAGGTGTCTGCTGTTGGCCTGGGCAGTCAGAAGGAAGCAGCRCTGTCCTGGGTTTTGCCTTATTTCTGCTACGAATGATCCTTTTGCCTTTCCTTTTATCAGTGGTTTCTTTAGTAGCTTCTCCCGCTGCTCCTGTAGGAAGGGCCCAGCTTTGGTTTGGAGGGTCTGGGTGTATGTGCGTGTGCAGGGAGGTGCTCACAAGCATTTATACCAGCAAGCCACAGCTTTGCATGCAGGACATGCTTTGATTTCATCATTGTTTTTATCCTTTATACTGTACTGGTAAATCACAGTAACTCTTTAATGTATCTGTTAATATTTTTTTGAAGCTCATTGCCTGCACGTGTGTTCAGATTCCTTTTGTTAAGCAAAGACTCTCTTTACAGTGTCAAATTAGCAACAGGATTTGGAACATGCATTTAATTTTTTAAGAGCAGTAATGCAATTGCTTCTACAGATACAGGTGTCTTAAAGTGTAGGAGCCACCTGGAGCTGTGCTCATGAGATCTCTGAGAAATCTGCCTTTACGATGGTATAAATATGTCTCGATTTAAAAACCCATAGTGTAGCACACCTTGGCATTCATCCACCGTTGTCCTTAGCCTGGGTAATTCGAGTCAGGTAGCGTGTTCCACTTTAAAAGGACAAGGAGAGAAGCTTGAGGGTTTTTTTTTTATTATTATTTTTTATTTTTTTTCCTCCAGGACATTTTATAAAAGAAACGACTGTTCCTGGTGATTCAGATATTGGAACAGCTCCCATCAGAAAAGGATATATTGCAGGGTAGGAAGAATCTGGGCAAGGTTGAGGAGTGTGTTGTRTCTATTCTGTATAGTGTGGACATACCACCTCAGTCCATGTGCTCTCTTAATATTGTGTAAAAAGAGCCCTGATACAGATTCATTTTGAGTAAAAGGCTAGCGTGTGTTGAAGGCAGGAGGGGGCAAGTGAATTAGTGGCTGGGCAAGCTGAGCGTGCAGTAAGTTTTTCGTAACTTGTTTATAGCTAACTTTGAAGGGAAGGACAGATAGTAATTGCTATGGAAATTTGAATATAGCTGATACAGATTGAGGTAATGTCTGCCAAAATGCTCAGCAAAAAGCCCGTATAGATGGTGTAAGATGCTGTACGCAATGACCTCTTTGAGATTGAGTACATAGTATGATGCAGAGATGCGGAGAGTGAACGTGTGCGTTGGAGTTGATTATTGTGGCAGATCCTGCAACTGAGGTAAATGAAGGAGAGAGCTGCTTGTGGCCTTGGAAAACAGCGTGTCCCGCGCTGGGAGCCGCGGGGTGCCCSTGCCGCGCGTGCGGCTCCGTTTGCCACGCTGCCGCTCACGTCCCTCCCGCAGCAGAAACGGCGGCGGCGGCATCGGCCCCGGCGCTCCCGCTCCTGGGTCGTGGCCTCCTGCGGCCTGAGGCGGCCGAGAGGGGCAGGGGAGGGCGGCCCGGGGCGCCCGGCCTCCTTGAGCCCTTCGCCCTGTGCGCGGGCGGCTGGGCTGCTCTCCCTGGCAGAATTAACAGCGTCCGTGATAAACTCTTACCGCAGTTCACATGTGATCAGTGTGAGGTGTGAATCTTTGAATGACGAAAAAATAACATTTTTTTTCATTATGTGACAATTATGTGACAATTTCATTATGTGACTTCAAAGTGATACGGGTGCTTCTGGAAAAGTTAACATTTGATTTTAAAATCCACCTCAAGTTAAATTCTGAAGTACTAAAGCATGTAAAAATGATTCTTTTCTCTTCTAACACTGTTTTTTTTCTAAACTGAAATCTTGAGCAATCACTTTGTTACAGCTGCTTTTTCAGAGGAATGTGCCRATTCAATTATTTCTTCTGCTTAATTAATATTTACTTATTTTAAAGCATGAATGAAGATAGCCTCATGCTGTCCCGTTGCACCTGATCGTGCTTACACAGCTAAGTGCTTCTTGTCATTGTGGGTCAGGTCTTGGAATTTGAGTATTCTTAAACCAAGATAAGGCAGCTCTTAAAGGCTGCGTGTGAGAGCGAGAACTGCGTTTGAACCCTTGCTAATGCTGCTGCTGCATTCAGTTTTGCTAAGAGTTTTATTGGGTAATGAAAAGAAAGTGTGGTTGTGGGTGGTATCGGTGGAGTGCTTGATGAGCAAAGTACGTCTTGTTTTGCAGATCAGCATCCTAATAAGGCCTGGGTTGTAGGGGAGTGTGGGAGTGCACATCATATATAACTCAGATTTGCAAGTTGTTCTTGTTTTGCAGTCATATAGCCCATTGCAGAAGCACGCTGCTTATTATTTTTGTTTTTACAGAGCCTTTTTCTGTTTGGGAAGGTCCTGCAGTCATAATGGTTATTTACCTGCATCTTCCCACTGGCTCGCTCAAGGCTGCTTCGGTAAAGAATGATGGATGTGAAAATGCTTTTGGAAAGGGAACAGGGTTGAGTTTTTAATCTGGGGGCAAACTTTCTTAAACCTTCCTTAAAACTCTACAGTTATGTTTAATACTACAGTCAATCATGGGTTACATGCATTGAATTTTTATTTTTTATTTTTTATTTATTTTTTACTTGGTGAGCATCTTGAGGTTGAAAAGAACTTGCCAGCTTACATTTAATTCATTGCAGGCTTTTGGATGTGTTTCATGGCAGTAGGGAACTTTGAACACAAAAGATGCTGAATTCCACAGCCCAACTGCAGTTACATTCTCAACATGTTTAGTATCTGGGTTAATGTAGAAAAAAAAGGTCAAAAGTGCAGTATATTTGTGCTGTCAGGCTGGTGGCATGCTTGCCATCAGTCCTCATGGATAAATGGGCCTTGCCACAAATAGACAGAGACCATTGAAAATCATCCTCAGCACCTTTAATTCAGTCTGTCTCCTCTATCTGAGGGATATTCTTTACTTTTTTGTCATCCCAGAAGATTAGTAATGAATAAACAAGGATCTGCCCTTGCCTGCAGTGCTTAGTTGGTTCTGATGGTTAGTGAATGCTCTTGATGAGCAGTCACTAAAGGTAAAGCTTATCCCCTCACAGGGTCAAACAGTTAATTTCCAGTAAATTGTCACTGAACGATCTCGTCTGTGTCCTTTGGGGTTGTTTTCCTCTCTCTAAGCTTTTGACCCTGTTCTGGTGTTTTTCACAGAGGATTTCCCCTTCACCCTTCCCTTTTCRGAGGCAGCACGCTCAGAGTTAGCAGCAGAACATCTGCCCCAGGCAAAAAGCAGCAGCTTTCACAAGCAGCTCGCAGAAGGATTTCAGGAAAAGTACTTTGTTATTCCCAAACTAGCTACTTCCAGAGCACGAAGTTCCAAAACCACTTCTCTCATGGGACACATATGTAACTCTAGGCTAATAAGGGGGAAACAAATCTGTTTACATTTACAGTAGCTGCAGTTCCCTTCACCTGCTGTGTGAACACAGTTGCTGTCCCTGCGCCCTGACTGTTTCCAGCCTCATTGCAGAAGTGACCTGCTTTGCTGTAGCAGCGAGGGAAGACGCTCTTGTGAGTTCTTTGCTCTAGAAATGATTGTATAAAGCCCCTATTCTTTGTCAGGTATTACAGGAAATACTTCTCTTGCTCTATCTGTACAGTTAATGTTCTTTTTAGTGGCGTTCTGTWAACTGCTCTTTGAAAATAAAACCCACGTTTGCTGTCGGCCTTGTAGGTTTAGAAGAAGCTGGTAAGAGCACGTGGACTCACACACTGAGGACAGGGCAAGCGAGGGAGCGGACCCTGGGCTGGACAGAGTCATGTTCCAGTAGCTGCCTGTGTTTATCCAGACTGCCCTAAGCACGTTTGACCATCTTTAGTTGATCACTGGAAAAGAAAGACCAGGCCTCAAAAAATTAGRGGAATTAAGGACAATTATCTAAGTAAATGGAATTAACGGAATAAAACTTAAAAAGCCAGTGTTTAAAAAAAACCACAGACTATAGCAAAACAGCAGAACCCAACCCCTCCTCCCTCTAAATCCTGAGGCTCTGTGGCCTCTAATGAGGGTTTCAAGAGACTCTAGCAGATGTCCTCAGTGTAATGCTGATGCTTTCAGGTCCTCTAGGCAAGGGTGATGTGGTCTCCTAAAATCTCTGCTTCATGATGGTCATACAGGAAGATTTTGYTGGGGTTTGCTTTACTTCTACCAAAACAGTGGACTTGAGGCAAGAAGCGCCCACCTGATGCTAGCGTGACCTGTGGAGGATGTAGCGGGGCGCAGGGGAGCTGCAAACAGGGACCACGTTGGCTCTGAAAGACTTAACGTTGCTCCRTGCCCATGAAGCGACTCCGCCAGGTCTCATTTCTGCCCTTGCTCCAGCTGGGGTGTATCTGCACTGTTTTGTTATTCTGTGTACGCGCACTTCAGATCATCTCAGCCTGTTGTTACTGCAGCATAAAAACTTGCTAATCAAGAACGAGGGAACGCACTGTGATAAACACTGCAAGGCGAAGGAAACAAGGACAAAGCCTTGTCCTGAAGGGCCCTCTGTGTGTAATGCAGAGGCCGTAGCACTAAACAAAGCCAAATAAAATGAACGCAAGTTAGCTGAAATAGAAGTCTCTTTCATTGAAGATGAACTGARTTTTATTCAACCCAGTGGTGATTTTTTTGTGCGAAGTGCTAGCAACTCTAAATTTTTATTTATGTATTTTTTTTTAGAGGAAGAACAGTAAAAGAAGAATATAGACTAAGATATTACTGAAGGAATTAAAGAAAAAATGAGTTCTCCTGGAAGTGTTTGCAGAGTAGGGAGTTAGTGGAGGCAGCGCTTGGAGAGCAGCTGAAAGCCAGGGCAAATGCAGGAGCACTGGCTCCTGACTGCATGTCAAGAGGTGAAACCCAGAAAATGGAGCACCAGCATGAGAAGACATAGCAAGTACAACCCATAGAACTGTAAAAGGGTGAAGGTACTGGAAAATGTAAGAGGATTCCATACACCCTTAGGAAAAAATTGCTTGTTGAGGTAGGGATGCTCTTGGAGGTTGTGTAGAGATACCTTTCCACAGAAAACTGAGTGGCTTGTTTGTTTATTTATTTTACCACTTAAGTAGAGATAAAAATATGTTAATCATAACAGAGTGTGTGCCATTCTACACAGGCACTAATCACTGTTTCACAACAAGGATTCCAGAACAAACAAGCCAAAGCCACCAGTGATTGAAAACTGGCTAATTCCAATAATCTGCTGAAATTTAAATAGTTCTTCATTGACAATTAAGTAGCATGAGGTCAAGCTCAGAAGGAGTCTTTTCTGCAACCCATCAGTATGCAGGTCAGCAGCGTAGTGAAAAACGGTGTCACTGTTAGTGCACTAATATCCATCAGCTCCAACGATTGATGTAGATGTAATCACTGTCTCTAATAGGAATAAAGTCCGGGTAATGGAACATTGTCACAGGATCAATGTCTCCTGTTTTGAAGATCACCCCCTTCAGCTTTGCCTTTGCAGTTATGTACCAGCAGGAAACCGTATCATTCAGTGCAATTGACACAGGCCCTTAGAGCTCTGAATGATCTATTGTGGGAACATCAGGAAGAGCATATTGGAAAAAATGGGATGTTCCTCATCAGGCTTGCAGGACATATTATTGAGTCATTTTTCCAGCAGTGAAAATGAGAATAAATCAGCTGAGAGMACAAACTTAGCACAACATGGGGATTTTAAACTTCATTTCTCAGCTTCAGCTGTGTAGTTTGTACATGTTTTTGACATACAAGTTTGAAACCATAGGCTCATTTTCAGTGACGGTCCCAACTAGAAGACACCTTTGGATTTTGCTTCCTTTAGTCAGAAGGACCTCAGCAGGAGAAGCTCATGCTAGTGCTCATTTTGACCTGGACAGCTAGTCTCATTCAGTTGTTTTATCTTTTTTTWCATAGTGGATTAATAGGCATGCTCCCACATTCATCCATGCTTGGTGTTTCACTAAGGCTTCAACGCGGCAAGTGTCACCAGCAGTGACACATCTGCATGCTTGAAACTAGTGCGTGTTTAATCACAACGTTGCGTTGCATCTCCAGCCACCCTGCAGACTCTTCCAGTCTGCATCTTTCTTGCACTCGTTGCCAGAAATCTATTGCTCTTCTGTGTCCAAGTCCAAAGGATCTCAGTGTGCCATTATCTCAGCCCTTATCCAGGAAAGCAGTTTCACAATTTAAACACTCCTTGAGACAGAGTCTTCACATTTAATTGCCAAAGTCTTAATTCATTTAAATTAGCRATTCCTAAAGAATTAAAACGATTTCTAAGGGGGACAAGCTTCTAATGGCTTAAGAATGGAAGATCTACAGCTCCTTTGACGTTACCYGCTCCTGCGGTGACCTCTCCAGCAGGAAAGTTTTCTCCTCTCCCTGGAGTGATGCCAAACACTGACCTGATGCCTTCCTCTGCCTTACGGTGCAGAGCTTAGTACRGAGCCCGCAAGGGGCATTTTGCAGGTCATCTCCTGAAGTCCACCCTGCCCAGACAGAAACTGCTTTCCCGGGTAAATGCACCAGTTCTGCAGATCAGTCAGGGGCTGCGTATCCCTCATTAGTGTTAGAAATGCCACATTTCCAGTTCTGCTGCCACAGGCAGCTGCCCAGCGTGTCTGTAGGCAGCACAGTCTAACCCCGAAGGTCGTCACATGAAGAGCTGCTGTTCCTTCCTTTCCAAAAAGTTCCTTTGCTGCCTGGCAGGATTAGCTCTGTGATGACAGATAATTTCTTACTGTTGGGTTGTATTTCTAGGTGTGCTGTGAAAGTAATTTAGGTATTGAAAGAGGGCTGTGATTAACACTCTCAAATACTGCTTCTAGGCAGTTTTGATTTGATCCTAGTTGGACTTGAGCCTGGTGTTTCCAAGTGTGGAGGCCCTTCTGTGGCTGCCTCTGCAGGAGTGTGACGGGGTGTACGGCTTTAGGGTGGCGGGAGGGGGAATTGCTTGGATTAGGTAGTAAAAACTGAGATAAAACTTGYGTCCTTTGACTGTGCTGGCATATGGATGTGTGTTTGAGAAGCTGGATTTAGCTTTTAAATTGTAAAAGAATAACATACATGTAGTTAAAGATGTGTTGCATCTACTCCCATTTTATCATGCAGAAAAGTTGTGCCTAGAAAAATAACTGTTTTCATTTAAAGAGTAGGAATTTCTTCAAATATTGTAAGGATTCTAAGGAGAGAAGATCTGTCCCCCACAGCATTTCTTCATGTGCTGCACTGTAGCAATGAGAAGACTTTCAGAACCTAAAGAACATTGACTGACGTGTCGGTAGCAGATATATATCTATTTGGGTAGCCAACCTATGGATAGTTATTACAGCCTTTTTAATTTAATAAAGGGAAAACCTTACAGAAATTTTGGGGAACACCCGATGTGATAGATTTTGGCCTGTTAAAAGAGAATCCAATTAACARACAAAATCATGTCATGAAATTAGCTTGGTATATAATAATTTATGTTATACAGAACAGTTATTTCAAAACACATCCTTAATGGTTATTTGTGTAAATCCATCGTATTAACCGATGTCAATATCCCTTAAAACCATTAGGGATGTATACTCAAGAAGAATAAAGAACTCCAGAAATTAAAACAATGTAGATATATGTTTGTATTTATTTGCTGCAAGGACTTAAGACTGACTGTTTAGCATGTAGACGTAACATGTGCTTCTTTTGTTTAGAAGTATTTTGACAAACTATGGAAAATAAGAAAAAAAAGACTTTATCAGAAGCTTTACAGTGAGATCAAACCTCTGKTTTTTTTTTTAAAGCTGTATTTTTTCCCCATTAGAAAGAAGAGAACTGCTAGTTTTGTTGCCATAGTATTGGAAATGTAATTCTGAATATGCTGTCACTTGTCTCTGCTGTAACATCCRGAATCCCAGTCTCCTGGGTCACACACCACATGACTTTGGGGAGGAGATTCGTAGTTCAGTAATTAAATCCTAGTTTGCTCAAGGCAACAGCAACAAATAGGCTTCATCTGCAGCTTATTTTGTAATAGTATTCAGGACTTCACTTGCTGTTTCTGGGGATTGACTGCTCAGATAAGTAGACAATAACTGTTATTTTTAGCTTTTTTTTTCTCCAAATTTGTAACTCATTTTCTCCAGAATATTTCAAACTGCCTGTGTCATTTTATATGCTCTGTACACTCAAATTGGCACAGAAAGACGGTGACTGTTCCCATAAATTAGGTCACTAAAGCTGAAGTACATAGTACAAATATTTATTGACTGAGCTAAGGAAAGCAATTCAGATCAGGAAAAGAAAAAATCTATCCCTTAGCATTTAGAGATGAAGATGTATTCCAGAGATTAAAAATAAAAGCAAAGCCTTAGAGGTAAAGATGAAAATGAGAGAAGCATCTCTCTCTGTTTTGTGATTACTGAGAGGAAAACTTGGAGAGCTTGACCGTATGGGAAATCGGTAAGAAGCTTCATTAGGTAGAGTTGCAGATAATCTTATATGCAAGTTCACGCTGGTTGTAGTTTATTGAGTTTTAAAACTGAAAAAAAAGGACTTTACAATAACAGCCACACAGAAACAAAAGTAGGAATTCAGAAAAGGAGATAATTTTCATTTTGAAATATATTATAGCAGAGCTTTTACGCTTAATTGTAAATTTTTCATTYGAATTTGAAAGGCTGTAAAGAATTCCTAATTGCACATTTGACAGACAGCAGGCAAGTCTTCATAAGAACTCCTCTACATYGTGCCCAGAACCACACAGGCCCTGTCTCTCAAAGGAAGATGCAGAGGAGTAAACAGGAGTGTTTGGAGCAATCGGTCAGTATCAGTGTTGATTTTGATAGAAACTGGTCTTCAATAAATTCATATGCAGAAAGACATAGGTTGTGTATAGCATGCCTAAAGATACAGCAATCACCAATATTTTATGAGTTTTCTTTCATAAACAGCTTGTAGAAGTGTGTGTCTATCACCTCCTTGAATTAGCCTTACTGAATACAGGAAATATTTGGTGTGGAGCCACCATAACTTGGGGAAGATGCCTTGGAAGACTCTTGTTTCTCAGACTAGCAGCCAGAATAGTAGTAGTATCTTGATAGGGGAAACCCGGGTCTTCAAGCTACTCAYTGCGTGAATTTGCTATTTGGATGAAGTTCTGCTCACTTCAGGACTTCATCAGGAATTCAGGAGTCTGCCTAATCTGTGGAGTTGAATTGAAAGAGCAGGCTTTTCATTTTCTTCATCACATATTCTGTCAAATAAGAATTGGTGCTATTGGTTTCTCATTTTCTTAATCAACCGTGTTGCAGCTGGACAAGAGGTAGTCTAATGTGGCTGCGCTTTCTTTCCTGGCAATTACCTATCGCATGATCCACTGTGACATCAATTACTGAGTGGTCCAGGTTCAGCAAATAGCTTTCCTGAACTGTATGGATCCCCAATTTTAGTTGCAACGTATAATGAAGGAAAACGTGTACCACTGAGAAGACTTTAGTTATTAAGAAGGGTAATGTAGATGTGAAGGAGAATCCTAATAAAAACTTCCAAAGGTGAAGCACACCTTCATTTTACTTTTTTTARATTTCTTTTTTAATAGCTCTTCTAGGATCTGTATGCAGCACTAAGTTGTGGTGTTGCTGTGTGTGCACACATGCCAACAAAACTGAATATTTATGTATTTCTTTTMAAAGAGGGAAAAAAGGGACTAATATCAATATTTTTGTTGTCCAACATTTTATTTTGTAGCCAGACTTGTGTTTTCCATGGATAAATGCAGCAGTCTGTTTGTTTATAGCTSAAAATTAAACCTATTTCAGAGCTACCTGGAGCATTGAATATTCCCTCCAACATATTGTATTTGGTACCAAACTAAATTCACCACTATTTTTCCCAAGAGCCTGCCAGGCTTTTGGTGCCCTACCTAGTTACGATATGCTGGAGCATCCACCTTACTCCATAAGTGTTACCTGCGTAGGCTGTCGTTTAATATGGTAACTATACCCATAGTAAATCTATTACATATTCTAAACCCRTGATGAAGAGATAGGAAGCACTAATCTGATATATAAACTTTCTCTGCCTGTTTGTTCAAAAAAGGGCTATCAGGCCATGAGCCATATCAGGCAGCATCTGTTCTCCAGCATTTGGCACAAACCGAGTATAGAAATACAAAGCTAGCATAAACACACATAGTGGAATGATAATTTGTGAGAAATTCAGTCAGATTTGCGGTGTTGGGTACCCATTAGTCTACAGATCAGTATTAATGATAGCTGACCTTGACCTCATTTTAACAAGCAACATCTAATGCTGCTTGTAAGTTTTACCTAATATATGAAAGAAGGAGAATAGTCCTCCAGAGGGAGGACAGCGAATCATATGGAAAACTTGGCTTCTGGAGGAGAACTAAGATGATGCACCTTGGTGTTTTTGAGTTATTTGGTATTTGGAGTCATGTGATGGAGCAGTAGAGGCAGGTGAGGCTAAATGAGGCTAAGCCAAAGCCCGTGTACGGACCCTGGGATAAGAAACCTAAGAGTCTTTGGAAAAAAAAATAGTTTAATGTTTTCTGTTTAATCTCAGACATTAATTTACAGTTTAAACAAGTGGATCGTTTTGTCAACGGCCCCGAAGTGCTTTTGGTCTGGTTTGTTGCTGATGTAGTTTCTGACAAGATGTTGAGCTTACCGTGTGTGTTGCCTATTGACTTTTATGGCTGGTAGATTTGGGGAGTTTAGGGACTTTCTGTGGTGACATTAAAACCCTTGTCTTTTGAAATACCTTTCTTATGAAAAATATTAAGACTGTGAAAATAGAATGTTTCTTGAATGAAGGGGTCCTGGGATACCTCACTGTTAATACTGTCTCTTATTCAGTAGAGAATCATAAGCCATAGGCTTGTCCTCCAAGAGGAGGATCCAGCAGATCACCAGTGTTTGCAGCTGGTGGTTTGGGATTATGAACACAGGGAGGGCTTTACCATGTATATATTTCTTTCCCCCACACAGAGCAATTTCTGCTTTATGCAATAGGTCACCCACACCATGATTAAATTTTCTTGGCGTGCTGGCGTTTCCAAGTATTTCAGGGAAGTGTGTGCAATCAGCCTAAAAACAGACCTTCTGAGGTGGCTTAGTTTTAAGCAGTACGTATCGATCCTGTGACACTTCTGCTATCTTGACTTTATTTTGTTGTGCGAAATGACTAGTGTAGATTTTATCGCTCTGGCTTGAAAAAATGCTCACCAGAGCTGAACCAGCCACAGTCCCTCATAAAGCTGTTGTAGCAAATTCAAAGAAGAATCTGGAATTGTTATAGAAAAAAAAAGATGACATGCCCTAGGCTGGAATTTAAAAATATCAGAGTCGTTTGGAAAATTTTGTCTTTTGTTACCTTTCTGAATTGGGCTTTTGGGATAATGTTTGAGCTTTCAGCTGTGCCTCTGTAAGTGCTATTGAGATGCCTGAGGAGGGGAGCAGAAAAACAGCCCGTGCCTCGGCTGCCCTGGGAGTGCGTGTGTGCGCGTCCAGTGAGTTGATCTGGATTATTTCTGGTCTCATCCTGCAGACCGAATGTCTATGAGCAGTTCCTGGTCTAGCCTTTGCCTGTAGGGATCTAACCAATGTGCTCCGGTGCTGCTCCAAGATGCCCACCAAGAGTTAGGGGCAAGCGGGTTTCCTTGGGAAGTGTCCTGTGAACTGAAGCAGTTGTGGGCTTCACCCTGCTTTTCTGTGTTTCTTGTAAATCCACATTTTAGTGCATTTATAATTTAGTGTATTTACATCCGCTAAATTATAGTCACGCGTTAAAGTCTTCAGAACAAAGCTTACAGTTTCAGGCAGGGCCAGGAAATCTGTATGTATGTAATTTTTTTTTTTAATATATATATTCTTAAGTGACTGTTTACATTTTCAGCCTGTATTTGTGATATGCAATTGTAAACACTTGAAAATATTTTGGGAAGGCATTATTAAAGTAGGCATTGTTAAAGTAAATCTGCGTCTGTAAATGCGCGTACACTCGTGGGCACATGTGTATGTGGAGGACCAATATATTTTTCCACCTCTGATTTTCTGTCCATTTTGGTCTTTCCTCTTCCATTCGTGTTTCTGTTTCCATTYAAGTTGATGTCGCCTTCCAAGCGTCTTCCCTGTCCCGTTCCATCTCGCAGACCAAGCCGGGGCCTCGTCGCAGCGTTACAGAGAAGGGCGCTGCGCGCTTCATGGCTTGCCCGGGCTCTTTCCTCCGTGATGCTGGTTTTCTTTGGCAGACACCCACCATGAAGCCAGGGGGTGGCCGTGGGTGTCCAGTAGTTGGAATAACAGCGCTCGCTCCTCGGGGAGCCCTGCTCCCCTTCCCTCAAGGACCCCTTTCCTGGGGCATCTCCGCTCGCAGCCTCGGCAGCCAGGTGCGTTGCAAGGGGAGAGCGCTGCCGACCCCCCTCTCACCTCCCCTGCCGCCGCGTTTTCCCTCGAATTTGCCCTCTTGGTTTCGGGCAGGGAAGGGGGTTGTTTGGGCTGGCCGGTTCCTGTGGCAGTTCCTGGTTTCCCTGTGTCCTGCGCGCGTGGCGGCCTCATCCTTAACCCTCGGAAGGGTTAATGCCCCAGGCAGTTGCGCAAGACTTGCACAGGCACTTCAAAAGAAGCATAAAGTAATATCTGGGTAAGAAACTAGAAACTTTTGCGCCCTTTCCACTTGCACGTCCTCATCAGCCGAGTTGTGTATTTATTTAATGTATTTTTGTGTTTTTCGAGTGGTTCCCATGCAGAAGTTGGTGCTGCACTGCCACCTCTGGGCAGCTAGGCAGGAAGGCGGCTTTGCCTTCACTCAGCGGCCGGGCTGGTCTTCACCTTCACCTACAGCTCTCTAAGGAACCCACCTGGAGACGGTTTTCTCCTTTGACTTGGGCGGGGGGAATAGCGCTTTTGACCGGCAAGTAAAACTTTAGTTTTCTTATCGAGTTACTGGGCTAAATAACCCCAGGCAGATGGGTTTGTGTGGCGCGTCGAGCAGCTGGACTGGGAGTGCGTGGGGAGCCCTTGTCTCTCYTGTGGCAGTCGTGCTCGTGTGCGATTTCTGTGTGCCTCCTTTTGGGTGATGCAGGGAGATTTTAAGATCTGTAATAGGCAATGAAACAAGAGTTACTGTTTCTTTATATGCATAACGTGAAAAGTCTTCTATACCCTCCTTTCAAGGAGGGTCTTCTATACCCTCCTTTTTTGTAAGGAGGGTAGAGCTGCTCTCCCGATGGAGCTCAGTGCTCCTGTCCCACTCCCCTTCCAAGTCCCCCCTTCCCGTGCGTGATGATCCCAGCTCTAACCCTCGCCAGGGCCGTGCTGGACGGAGGTGCTTCCACCCCGAACTGCCTTTGGACTCCGTCCATTGCCCTTTTTTTGCTGRCATTTCCTATCCATAAAGCAGCATGGCTTTGTCCTGTTTCCTTCAGAAATCTTGTTAGGGGAAAAAAAAAAGCTGCCCGGAAAGAATATGTAAAGCTTTGTGCGACTTGTCCCTTTTTTAATGCTCTCGGAGGTTCTTGTTGCTCCCTGCTGCGCTCCTGCCTCCCGCTTCCTGCGCACGTATCGAGTGACCCGGCCGTGCAGACGTCGAGGGCAGAGGTCGCAGTGCAAACTTTCCACTCGGAGCGTCACAACAACCTGTTCTCCCGTCCCTTGTTACGCACAATCTAGGTCATACTTCTCACTTAGGACATAAGTAACCTAGGGAAGGTCACTTAGCTGCTTTCACTTGGCTTTCGTAGAAGGCAACTGAATGAGAAGCTTGGAGGTCTCCTGCTGAAAAGTGCCAGGCAGTATTAGATAGGAAATGGATTGTGTTTCACACTCTGTTCTCGAAGCTGAAGGTTTTACGTGTTTACTTGATGTCAAATTAAAAACATGAAAACAGAAAGCGTTTTTTCTATACTCAGGAGTCATGAAAAAATTCTCAAAAGTGAGGCTTAACATCAAATAGGACTCTTTCTTTTCTGTTCAAGACTCTGTTAGAACCTTGAAGGAATTCTAACAAAAATGCTCTCTTTAAACTTTGTCACAAACTTTATGGATCACTTCTGCAAAGCGTATGATCAGTATATTCTGTAATTTTCAGTGGAAGTATTTGGAGTTTCTGTGAACATGTCGTGTTTCAGCCCATCTTGCGCCTCTTTACAAATCTTGAAAAATGTATTGCATAGTGATAATGTAGTGAAAACATATGTTTGGTGTAACTCTCAATTGCATGACATTGAAATAATGTCATGACATTGAAATAATGTCATGCAATTGAGAATATGGACCTTTGATATTTAAGTTACCTTTGTGGTGTGGTGAGACAAGGATTGTGGTGGGCTTATTTGTCTTGTGAAATGAAATGATTGTCAATGCTGCCAAGAAGTCATTTGCTTTATAAACAGCTTTTTTGAGGAACACGCATTAATTGCTGAAAATGTTTAATCGACCTATTTTTTCATTTTCAGGGTTGTGTCCTTTGTTGTGACCTCATGGTTTAACTGGGAATAAAGATGAGTATAAGCAGTGATGAGGTTAACTTCCTGGTATATAGATACTTGCAAGAGTCAGGTGAGTTACTCAGTTCTGGTTATTAATGCATAATTTATTTGGTATTCATCTGCCTGGTTTATTGAATGAAAACTTGTTTTACTGTATTGACAGTAGGTTTGTACTTCTGTCTGAACTGTTCCTTGGTGAGTCTTCTGAACAGGGAATGAATTCCTGCCAAGTTACTGCCTCTAACTTAATTGGTTTTAGTCATTTGGAGTTTTTAGATGGCAGTCAACCAAATAAGGACCCACTCAATTGCTAGAAAAGCTTTTGTTAGAGAATGTTTTTATCTGCTGGATGGAAGTGACRCTTTGCACCCTATCCTTTGGGGCCACTTGGAAAAAAATGACAGCTCTTAGAAGCACCATTATTTTCTGAAGCACTCAGGATGATGGTCCTGCGAGCTGCTCTTGCATGATAAAATTTCTGCAGGTTTTGCTATATTTCCAAGGAAGAAATAGCTGTTGAGACCATGTGASTCATCATTTGAATCTAAATACAAATAAACAGATCTCCTTTTTACAGGAGTGACTCTTGGATTCCCTAAAGATTCCCTGCAGGATGCTTTCTGGGAGGATATAGCAGAAGTCTCCTGCTACTTAGTAGTAAGAGCAAAAGAGAGTTGAATGATGTCAGGCTTGCAAAGCAGCTTTTTTCCTGCCATGTGGAACGCAAGAACACTTTAGCATTCCCTTAGACAATTCAAAAACTTCCAAAAGCTGAGATGACTGAAAATGAGGGCATGTCCCAGTGCCTTGAGGAACGATGATTGCCAGCTCACAGGAGGGAACACGATCGTAACAATAACTTTAACAAATCCAAGTATTAAAGAAAAAATAACCYGGGGTCTTCAGGTAGCAGTGTATGGGATCAGCCTTAATGTGTGTGGTACCTTGTTGCTTCAACATCCGCCTGTAGCTTCTCAATTTTGTTTGGTGGCTTTAGACTTCTCTCTCAAATGTGCTTGACTGAAATGTCTCCTGTTAGGCCGCCTTTTGAAAAAACCCATTGGAGTAGGAATCCTTCACCTAAGTTAGTGAAATCAGCCCTCATGCGGTAGCCGTTCAAATTATTAGGTTTATGTGAAGAAATGAATCTGAGAAGGGGGGAGGAAATGCCGTGACAAATGTTTTGGTGGCTCAGGGGAATTCTCTGCTCCAGGCAAGCAGTTTAACAGGGTTTCTCACTTCCATCTGCTTTTCAAATTTTGTCCTAGTGTATTTGGCAGTATCACTGACCTGAAGGAAGGTTCCACCCTTTTGATAATGAAAAAGGATCAGCCTTTAATGTATTTATTTTTCATATTGGCACAGAACAGACTTCTGGCTTTAGAGAGTAATGTTGTAGATACTTCCTAGGTTTAGAAGAAGTAATTCTCTTGTTTATATTTCAACACGATCATCATTAACCAGAGACATTTCGATGAGAGTAATCTTATTTTGCTGAAAGAATTATTTTTTCCTAGGTAAAATCTGCATTTTTAGGGCAATCAAATAAATAGCCAGCTACTACTCGTGTCACACCATTACGTGCTTCCCACACCATTAGCAGTGAATGATACCGATGTACTTCTAATTGCCAAAGTATACACAATTATGAGAGAAATGTACTGTGAAGTTAATTCATTTTCTTTTTATGAGTAATAAATGAGTGCAGGAAAATAATATGTGAATCTTGGAGTTTATATGTAATGTATAAATTTTTGTAAAATTATGGGTAAAATTATTGCATGTTACATGTTTTATCCTTTTATACTTAACCACATGTTTTGCTGCTAAGAACATCAGAATTAATAATTGCTCTGTGTGTATATACAAACCTAGTTTTTGTCTTTTTTCATGTTAACTAGAAACATATAAGAGGAAATAAACTTAACTATGTTTAGAAGGTTTTGAATGAGTTTCTCGTAGTTCATAAGCTTGCTATAATTTTGTATTAACTTGCTTAGATTTGTAAACAGCAGATTTCACAGTAGCTTGAGAAGCAGCGATGTCCGTGTGTCCATCAATTCTGACGTTTTTGCCTTGTCTTCAGGGTTTTCCCATTCAGCATTTACCTTTGGCATAGAGAGCCATATCAGCCAGTCTAATATAAACGGTGCTCTGGTGCCACCAGCTGCTCTGATTTCCATCATCCAGAAAGGGCTGCAGTATGTAGAGGCAGAAGTCAGTATTAACGAGGTAAGGAGGCTTTGCCTGTAGGCACATTCTGTCCTTGCTTGCAGTAAGTTTGACTGTTAGTGCTTTTTCTTAACTTTCTTGTATCCTATTTATTTACTTTTACTTCAGATTCCTTACTGCTGGTGTTCACCATGACTCCAGTGGTGGAACCAGAATGGAGTGACATAACTGGGTAGGGGTTCTGCCCAGTGCAGCCACACAACACCAGGCATGGTGTTCTGGCTCATTGCTTAAAGGTCCGTTGTCTGTAGAGTTTTTACCCTACTATAATGTTGTAGTAAATCCAGAAAAGTGCAATGCAGTAACAGTTGAGACRAACAAGCTCTTGATTTCTGTTCCATAGGCTTGTGGGAGCCAGTTGTGCTCTGCCTTAAGTGCCCCTCTTTGTAATGGAATAATGAGGGCCCAGGGAAGGCAAGGAATGGCAGATAGAGGAGGGGGTTTCTGTGTGGTAGGAAAGAGGTCTGTGCTGCTTTGTCTTTTGCCTCTACCGGCTAATTTAGGCTGAGCAGAATCTATTAAACTTGATTTTAAAATGATTTTCTTCTCAGTACAGAAAGTTATGTATCTTACTGACTGAGACTGCAGATACCCTCAATTTCCATTCATGTTTATGTCCGGGGGTTATTAGCCTTTGTATTATTTTACAGGCAAAAACAGATTTTTCACTAATTCTGCTGTCTTTCCAGTGTCCTTTGTGTCTTCTGTTGATACATATTTTTCTCAGTCCCAGTGAAACAAATTCTTTCCATTAGGAAGCCTCAGAAAAATAAAGCAAGTTATCAGAGTGGAAGGGAGAGCCTATATTTATCACAAGGAGTCCTTCTAGATCCCCAGAATAGATCCTTACAAAGCCCTAGTAAATGTATAAGGGTATTTTTAACTGAGTCTTGTCCATTTCAGGATAAAATTCTCTGCTATTTGCAGGCGTGCCAGCACTGTTTAAAATAAGAAGGAAAACTAGTCAACTCTCTAGATAATGTGTTTATGGAAAGTATTAGTTTAATAAGATAGAATAACTTCACAAGCCAGTGACCTGACTTGCAATGTTTGCAGCTCTTCAAACAAACCATTAGATTTTGTTGCAGCCACTCATGTTTGAAATCATGTTCATAGATAGCTTACAGAGTTGAGCTTTACAGAATTTTGCAAATGCAAAGCGTGTAACTTTGGGTCCTAGAACCCCTGCCAGAGGTCTGCAGTGGCTTTTTAACAAATTTATGATGGCCACTTAACTYTAGTCTAAAATTCCAGTCCTAACCACAAAAATGATGAGATATTGAGGGTTTTGCTTCCAGCGCCCTTTGGCAACTGTTGACTATTTATTGTATGAAATAAAAATCTTTGATTTTCCTTTGGGTTTTTGCCGGCCATGTTAATTCATACTTGGTGTTGTCTTCTCTGTTTTTTCCCCCTACTGTGAATTAGGATGGTACCTTGTTTGATGGTAGGCCGATAGAGTCTCTCTCGCTGATAGATGCCGTGATGCCTGATGTGGTGCAGACGAGACAACAGGCCTACCGGGACAAACTGGCCCAGCAACAGGCGGCAGCCGCCGCCGCTGCCGCCGCCACCAACCAACAGGGATCAGCCAAAAATGGGGAGAACACCGCAAACGGAGAGGAGAACGGAGCCCATACTATAGCAAGTAAGCGGAGACAGAAATGAACTTCTCCTCGGTGTCGTCGTTGCCTTTCCTTTAGCATGGGGGCTCTTCAAAGCCTCAGTAGTAGCTTGTGTGCTGTGAGACAACTGTACGTGGGTGTTTGTGACCCTGCAGCTTGGAGTTGGGCAAGTGATGCTCTAGCAGATAGTGTCTCGCCTTGGGCTGACCCTGGTTGGATGTTGGCTGTTGTAGGGCAGGAGGAGGTGGACTCCTGCGTGCAGTAATTCACAGTATGCCCTTGAACAGAGTCTCTCTTCCAAAGGGACTCTCTCTCTGCTCTTTTCCTRCCATATGAAAGTTTTCACAAAGGATTTTTATTTATCATCAGTGGCCAAATGAACATAACTTAAAATCAGGCTTATGATGGGAAGAAAAAGATATTAAAATGAGGTTTTGCAAACATGCTGGAAGCCCAAATTTAAAATTCTTGTTTTAAATGGAGAATAACAGAAGAGCACAGAAGCACCTGAAGCAGAGGCATTTCTGACAGAATGCTCATATCAAGCTGTGTGTATGCTTTGCATTTTGCAGGTGGATTTCATTATTATGTACAATAAATACACTTGGAAAGATAATCTTAGATTTAAACGAAGAAGCTCTGTTCTTTGATGCTTACATTTAAAAATCTCTAAAGAACGTTTCCTTGTTAACTGGAAGTTGTATACAGTAACCTAAGACGTAACAGTTACTGTTAAACATGATATACCAGCAACCCCTACTGGCTAGTGCAGCAAATTATACAGACATGGATTCTCTTTAAGTGAAACAGTGTTTTATAAAAATATATACGTTCTAATAGCCTTTTTGGTTTTCTCACATATACAAAGAGTGACAGAAAGCCTTAATTTTACATTAAACTATAATTGTGATGATTTTTGCTTTATCCAGAATGAATAAGCAGGTGACTGTTTAGCAATGTTTATATTCTTTTGCATTTATTTTCTATGTGAATTTATTTTTAGTAGTACAACTAATCACTGATGGTAGGGGGCAGGAAAACTTCTGTCAGATGAATTACCCACAGTATATTTTGTAAAACAATATGGATTCAACAGTACTTCCACACAAAAATACTATATATTGCCACARTACTTGCCAATGCATTTTAAAAAGCTGCTATCAGTTTGCCTTATCACCAAAAGTGATTATATTAATTAAAATTATTTTGTTAAATAAAGTGTCTCAAAAAAACTTCAACCTGCATTTTATTGACATTGCTGAAAAGAAAATTTTAACAACTAATACATCATTCATGTCTTTTAAAGAGCAGATAGAAAACTAGCATGCTGTTCTGTGCAGCATGWTGTCTGACAAATTAGGAATACTTTTAAAGTCATTATATAGATATATATATTTTTAACATGGCAAAACATACCTTTTGGCTTCAGTTTTTCAACAGCATATATATGTAGGTACTGACATTTAGAAGGAAGRTGTCTTGCCATAAATAATATAAGGTTTCTTAGTAAGTTTCATCAGTAAATTGGATCTTAAAAAACAAAGGTACAGGAGATTTTGTCCAWATCTCCGTCTGTGGTATTGTGAATTAATTATTGTGCTCAATTCCAAAGAATGTTAATCATACAGTAGTTAAAACGTATTATCTCAAAATATTAAAATCCCCTTCTCTCTACTGTTGTTTCCCATAATGCAGATAATCACACGGACATGATGGAAGTAGATGGAGATGTTGAAATCCCTCCCAACAAGGCAGTGGTGCTGCGTGGCCACGAATCTGAAGTGTTCATCTGTGCCTGGAATCCCGTTAGTGACCTCTTGGCCTCAGGGTATGTATGTCAACTAACACAGGGTGTTTATCACCACATCCCTGGGCTGGATTTTGCCAACAGGGTCTACTATCTGCTGGTCATAATATTTCCAGTTTCGCTTCTGCCGTTCTGCCATCAATTTTTGATCTTATTTTCCCTTTGGCCTSTTTCTTCTGGTCTGTGAGCTTGGAGGAGTCCAGCTACTGGTATGGTTTGGATGCCTTTTGATGAACGCTGGCATGCTTTCAAAAATCGAGAAAAAAYAGACAAGTACAGACAGAAAAACAAACTCATTCACATTTGTAAGCACAGCCATCCGGGAAAACGTGTGTCCTCAAGTAAAACGTATCAGCATTTGCTGACATACTTTGTATGCTTATGGTAATAAATTAAAATAAAACCTTCCCCGCTGCCATCTAATTTGGTTTTACTATAACATTCACTGTGCTGATGAAGGCGAACCTTTTTTGAAAGAAATGAATAGAGAAAGGTGTTTATATTCTCACAACTGTTTTGTAGATCTGGGGATTCAACAGCACGGATATGGAACCTCAGTGAAAACAGCACAAGTGGCTCCACACAGCTGGTACTTCGACACTGTATACGAGAGGGAGGGCAGGATGTACCGAGCAACAAAGATGTGACATCGCTGGATTGGAACGTAAGTAGAAGCTCTGGTGCTCAAAATGCTCTGAGAAAGTTGTACCTGTGGTTTTGTATAGTGAAAGTTGAAGTAACAGTGTTGATGCATCCTCTTCTATGGCTCTTAAAATATGTCTAGTTTTGGATTGCATTTAATTTTTTTCTGTTGTACTTTGGAGACTTCTTTATAGTAAACTGCAGTGTACTGAGTGAATTTCATTAATCTTATGCAGACGCCTCTGCCTGCAGTTTGCTTTGTACAGTAAAAATAATAATAACCTTTTTGCTGGCAGAGTGAAGGTACACTTCTAGCAACTGGGTCCTATGATGGGTTTGCAAGGATATGGACTAAAGATGGTAAGTGAAATGCTTTTAATTTCCAGTAAATTTTCCTTATTGTGACTTTAATTTTTTTAATGTATTCATATCAATATAAATTTTCAGGTAATCTTGCCAGCACCTTAGGGCAACATAAAGGTCCTATATTTGCGTTAAAGTGGAACAAGAAAGGAAACTTCATTTTAAGTGCAGGAGTGGACAAGGTGAGATGATCTTTGGTAAAATTAAAATTCTTTACTTCACCGCTCTAATTTAATTGGAAACATCTAATAATGTAGAAAGCAACTAAACTGAAATAAAGTCAAGAGMAAGAAACATGTACTTAGAAAGAACTTACCCTGCTACCTAAATTCTCTTGGTTTTTTGCAATAGTTCAGTCAAGTGTTTTAATTCATTAGATTTTAGCGTCCTTTCATCTCTTTCCAGTTAGTTAGAAAGCAAGTGCATTGAACACAGCAACATTAGTCTTTCATAAAACTAAGTCATCCAAAATTTAGTAAAGCACTTGATGGAAAACCTCAGAAAAAAATCTCACTGGAGAAGTGGATTCTGATTGCTGATGCACAGCAATCCAGCCTAAGAGTGATTAAATAGACTAGAGATAGGAAAAAAATAGGAGTCTAACTGGGGAGGTGACAGTAGTGCAAAGTTGTGGTGAGCATCCTTTAACTGTCTTTTATTTTCTGCATCTAAACAAATGTAAAGACTTGCAAAGTATTTAAATTCAAAGCTGTTGCTATTGTGGGAAATTTCATAAACAGTAGTGAGGACACACAGTGATTGGGAATAGATTTAAGAGTTCAAGATTAAAAATACTTGTTTAATTTTTCCTCAGTTTATTACTGATGCAAGGTGCAAAGGCAGACATTGGTGTTGTCTTAATAAGAACAACCCCAGGATAGACCACAGTTCCACAATAATTTAGCTGTCAATACCACGAAAAGGTCTTGGACTTTATCCTCCATTTGTTTATGTAGCTGGTTTATCTGCGTTGTTCTTAACCTGGTTTGCCTCAGTGCCCAGCTTCATAAATGCTTGTTTTGGCACAAGCAAAGGGAAAGTGTATGTCTCAAAGCATAGAGAAGGGTGGGCAGCTGTGCTGGCCTGTGCCAGTCTTAAAGTCTTTGTGGAGGTTATTTCAACATTATTTTGCAGAAAAATTTGCCATAGGGAAGAGAAGCCTCATTGCTTCAGTCAGTAAAACTCATTGAAAGAGCTGAAATGATACTTCTGAAAGTACTCTGCTTTAGCAAAACATTAATGCAACCTTTTGCTTCCTTTTCCATAAATAACGTGCACAGTCAGTTCACATCCCCCCTGAATTCAGTGTCAGAATTGTCATTGATTGCTGTGAGGGGGGTCAGGAAAGTTACTATATGATATAGCTGTTATAAAACATTAATTTTGTTGTATAGGCTTTTGTGCATCAACCATCTATCAGAAAGGTTGACAGAGAAGAGCTTGGAACAACATTACACCTATACTTAAAAACCTGGARACTTATTTATGAAAACCTAAGTGTTTATAGTAAGCTCTCCTTAGGGACAAAGGAGGTTATATCATTATACAAGTATTTGAAATAAAAGCAGTTGTGCGTTGAGGAGTGGATTAGGGGAACATAAATAGGAGTAAGGAAGTAACTTTGGCTCCAAAAAGAGAAAAGAGGAAAGAAGAAAAAAAAAATAAAAAAAAATCCACCCCAAATGTGGGATGTTACTGCATATTTTGTATCTTTTCTGTTGTAAATACTATACACAATATATCTTCCAGCATGTTCTTTAGTAATGGATCAAACACTAGAGATACATTAATTATGAGTAGGTTTGGGAAATGGAGAGTGGACTTGGTAATCTACTACATCTGAATGTGGGAGTGGGGGAAAACTAGCAATTGCAGGAAGTCCCTTTATTGTTTATTTATCTATTTAATACAGACCACAATTATTTGGGATGCCCACACTGGGGAAGCCAAGCAACAGTTTCCTTTTCATTCTGGTAAGTCTTGATATTTTTGTTTTWATTATTACTATTTTCTCCCTTCCCAGATTCTGGGTTGCCATCTCCCAAAGAACAACAAAAAAAGTAATTTAAAAACAACAAAAAGTCTGAACTTCAGTGCATTTGTTCACAACATTTAAAAATCTTACAGTCTTTGAGAACTGACTGCTCTGTTTACAGTCTCATGAATTTAAGCAAGGATGGAGTAGTTTTGATTTTCTAACTTCATAACTCACAATATTATTGCAGTTAAATAGAAGTCATATGAGGTGATCCAGGTACTTCTAGCTTGGTCTAGTACGGTGGTAGCCCAATCAAGAGGTTGGGCTGAGGGTTTCTGCTCACCAGCCGCAGACTGTGTTAGTCCACATCCACACATCCAGCTGCGTACTGGGAAAGCCTGCCAGAGTCAGCCGGGAAACGGAGCAGGGAGGATGAGGAATATATCACTGGAGAGCCTTCAAGGCTCTCATTTCCACTCACACTGTTTTGGGTGGCCTGACAGCAGTCAAAACCGTCATTGCTTGATTTACTTGCCTTGGATTCCACATGCTGTCTGCCTGTCCTCGTCCTCACCAAATGGAATATATGGCCTGTGATCAAGTAACACAGCTTAACAAGCTGGGGGAAAAATATATAGATATATTAATCTTCTCCTGGCTCCTATCCATGAGCACRAACATGGACTGTTAGTGGTGATCATCTCCTGCATGGCAGTGTGTTGAGCTTTGGGGGGCGACCTATTCTTCAGGCTGACTCTTGAGATTTGTTTTTAGATGACTTAACTGTAGCTTGTTGTCCAGCTGCACTATATTCCGAGCAAGTGTTTCATTTCAGATATATTCCATGTTTTAATGTCTCCTATTAAATCTTGTTTCATTTCTTTCAGCTGCATTTCTCATGGCACTGAAGTGTTTGATTGTCTTTAGAACTGTTGTAAATTAACAGTTGCTTCCTGTTGGCATTTGTACTAAGCTGTTGCACGCTAAATTTGCACATCAACCCCCTGCAGAATACATACCATAGTTTTAAGTGTCTTTCTTTTTTTAGCACCAGCATTAGATGTTGACTGGCAGAGCAACAACACGTTTGCCTCTTGCAGTACAGACATGTGTATTCATGTCTGTAAATTAGGACAAGACAGGCCCATCAAAACCTTCCAGGGTCACACAGTAAGTAGTGAAAAATCATGGTTGCTATATGATGTTTTTAAGCAGAAAATGGTGGTTGCTATGCAATATTTTTATTATTAATTAGAGGTYGGGGTCCCAGTATGCTTGAGATAGTAGTTCTTGTTAGGATTATAGGGGAACTACAGTCTTTATAAAATACCTAATAATAAAAATTCCTTGCCATATGCAGACTTTTTTTAGCAGTTCCAGGATATCATTAGCAAACTTTGCAATGAGAAAGATAGTAGCTGTAAGACTTGACTGCGAACAGGGAATGATGTGTAAGAACATGCGTGGAAAAATGTGATGAATAGACAGCAAAAGGAAGTTTTTATTGAAGTGGAAGTAGGAATGCAAATTAAATGTTAAAGTACTGATAATTATACACATACTTATAATTAGCATCTATCTTTCATAAACTCATTTTCTGTYATTTATAATGAAAGTGAATATTCAACTTTATTCTCACTCTTCAATTTTAGAATGAAGTAAATGCAATCAAATGGGATCCTACTGGTAATCTTCTGGCGTCCTGCTCTGATGATATGACTCTAAAGGTAACTGGAGTTCTGGTGATGGTGCTGTAGACTGCCTTGTCTTTGCAGAATTTTCCAGTGTGCACCGTTGGCTTGGATAATACAGAAGTGTCACTGTGCTTTCTATATCCTCCAATATTCGTTGTTTTTATTTTAGCAAGATTAGGCATTCCTAGCAAATCTTTGTTAATCAGAGCCAAGGCCTGGTCCAGAGAACTTGTTACAGACTGCCACCCTGAGCATGATTTATTAGGTGCCTTTAGGTGTTTACAGAATCAGGTCGTTAATCATGAACCTCTCACACTACTTGTTTGTTTTGGGTTAAAAAGAAAAATTGTAATTTGTGGTATGTAACACATGCAAGAACGGGTGACTAGCTCCTTTGATGGTTTTCTTCTGTTTTCCCCCTTTTTCTAGTTGAAATCCTGGCCATATTGTTTCTTGAGAGGCTGTACCAATACAACAAGAGTCATTCTGCAGTTTTTCACGTCAAATCAAAATTCTGCCATGTAGAACTGGGGCAAACTTGTGTATGCAGAGGGTAACGTAATGCATACATATGACTTCGAGAAGGACCAGAGGTCCATACAAAAATACCACCAGGTTAGATGCACCAGAAGAAACTCAAGTTGTTCAAGGCATGCAGGCCTGTCCCTTTTCCATCGTAGAGATGGTTTTCCRTTGCTCCTCATGTTTCCTGCTTAGGGGCTGCTTAGCGTTCTGTCTGGCACAGTTCCAGCCTTGGTGTGGCATTATTGCTGTCCCACTGGCAGCCTCTGGGAAGGATATTTTCATCTGTCTCACCGTTGTTTCCTCAGAGACGGGGAACAGCTGAGTGAGTCGTCAGAGAGAGCCCCTCCGCTGGCACGCGCTCGTGCAGCTGCAGTGGAAGTCACCTTATCTGAACAGAAATGTTTAAACATCAAGTCTCTCATCTAAAGATAGATGTCTAGACACCTCTAGTCAACAGAAGGTGTCTAGCACCTCTAAAGAGCAATTTGTTCTTTCTTAATTTAAGTGTCTACGCCTAGAGTGATGAATAAACCTCTGAAAATGTCAGTGTTACCCACTGGCAGTGGATGGAGTCAAAATAACCGGCTTAAGCTGGTGTTTAATCCTGAAGCAGCTGAACTGAGGTGAAATGATTTCCAACCTAGGGCTTGGGCTGTCAGTGCTGTGTCTCAGTGAGCAGAGAGATGCCAACGGGGAGCAGAAAACCGAATCCAAAGTCTCTCCAGGGTTGCTTTTTCTGTAAATGTGCTTTCAGTATTACAGTTCTGCTTGTGTTCCAGATGGAATTTGGCATTGAGCTTTCACCAACTTAGCATTTGTGTGTGTGTATGTGTGTGTTTCTGAAGTTTTGTAAAACAGAAATACACAAAGTGAATGCTATGCATGTGAAATAACATRTGTTACTTATGGCCTTACATTCTTTAAAAACTAATTCTCTGCAGAGAAGCTGTTATCTCTTGGATTATATTTTAAATCTAAACCATTTTGGAAATAATTTTTTTTTTCCGTTTTGTTAAGGATTAATTGGAAGACCAATTATTTGTAGATAAAGCTCCACTTTAGCCACCTCGAGGCCACCTCAGCATGAAATCTTTATAGAACAATGTTGTTTTCTTTGTTGAGRGATATTTGGGAGTTTCAGTCCAGAGGAGCTCCTCCTCTGTGCACAGTACTGAACAAGCACCTGCTCAGTTCAAATCCTGAAAAAGCCAGCAAAATGCCATGGCAATTTTTGCAGGAAACATCTACTACTTTGTATGGAAACAAACAAAAAAACACTTCACTATCTCTCTATTTCACTCAATCTGTATAGCAAGAATTTCATTTAAAAACAGGACTGTTCTGTTTTGTCAGCTAAGACAGATCATATCCATGTTGGTCTTCTTGTTTTAGCATCTGTTAACATGCCAGCACTTTTCCACAGGTTGCAGCTAGCACGTTCAGATTGGTTTCTGTAGGCTGTACTTGTGCTCTTTATTAGCACCTCAGGTATTAATAACTAAGCGAAAGAAAAGGATACCTAGGGAATGAAATCCAGCAGTGGCCAAAAAGGTAGCAAGTCAGACTCTGCAAATGATAAAGATATAAAATGTATTTTAGTATGATACTGTATTAAATGGCTTTGTGTTTTCCTCTATTTCATCATAGATCTGGAGTATGAAACAAGACAGTTGTGTCCATGATTTACAAGCACACAACAAAGAAATTTATACTATCAAATGGAGTCCTACAGGTCCAGGAACAAATAATCCAAACGCCAATCTTATGTTAGCAAGGTACTTTTTCATCCTGTTTTTAAAGGCCTGCTAAGAAAATGAGCATTAGTTTTGCTCAACTCTCTATATATGTAGGCTCATAGAGTGTTCCAACACCATGTAGGTGTTGGATAGGATGGGTAAGTGTTGGATTAAGGGTACTTAATCATGTATGTATCTACTAAATACAAAACTATGCAAAATTTGCATGTAATTAATCTGTTTTTTGTTTTGTTTTTTTCCCTTGACAGTGCATCCTTTGATTCTACTGTTAGGTTATGGGATGTAGACAGAGGAATTTGTATTCATACTTTGACAAAACATCAAGAACCTGTGTACAGTGTAGCTTTCAGTCCTGATGGCAGGTACCTGGCCAGTGGTTCCTTTGATAAATGCGTACACATCTGGAATACGCAGGTATAATTCTTCTGTCTCTGTTTAGGAAGTTTATTTTTCTGTCTTTTCTGTTAATATTCTTAGAGCTTTCCTTGCAGCAGCATGTTTTTGCTACCAAGAGCTTGGCCGTTACTGTCTGATTCTGTTTCTTTTTATTCTAAAGTTGTTCTTGTTAGTGTGTGTACGTTTATAGTTTCTCTCAGCGAGTGCCTGAGCGTTGCTTGCAGTCCAATACCTGTTATTTTTTTGGTACTGTGATCTTTGGGGTTTTTTGTTTGCTTGGTTTGGTTTTGCTTTGTCTGAACTTCACCACATCACATACTTCTTTTGGTAAAGTAATAATTGTATATATATTATTAGCATTCTTGCAGGAAAAAAACACCGAAAATAGTTACACGTTCAACTGGAAATAGAATATTTTGGKTTTTTTTGAAAGGTTCATTTTAATAATTGAAAATACTTGCARTAACCCCCAGCTTTGCCCTTGAAAGGCCTAGAGATCCAAACAGGATTGAGGGTGTTTTGTGAGGAAAACTTTATCCTAAGCACTTTTAAAATTCCAACTTTTAAAAGCAATGGGAAGTTGTAAATGTTTTTCAAATTATACTTGTTCATGTAAATTTTGTTCTGGTAATTGCATGTTTTGTTTTTTTCCCCTTTTCAGACAGGTGCCCTAGTTCACAGTTATCGGGGAACAGGAGGAATTTTTGAGGTTTGCTGGAATGCAGCAGGAGACAAAGTTGGAGCAAGTGCTTCAGATGGTTCAGTAAGTTCAGATGGTTCAGTAATTCTATTATTTTCCCGCATAATATTTTTAACTTTGCTGAATTTCACAAACTAGATTCAAGTAGGTTATCAGCCATTTAACATTAAATAAAAAGCAAACAACTTGCATTAAATGTTTCTAATATTCTCATAGTAATTTGTCAGGTAACACTGTCCTTAGCATGTCTGACTTGGTGCTTATATACAAAACACRTGGTCTTTTTTTAATTAGCAAATAGTTGATAATAGATTTGTGATTAAACTTGCTTGATCTGGTTTATGGATTATGTTCTGATGCTTAAGACAGAATTGTATAAATATATAACACTATATAACGTACCACTCCTGTATTTATTTTTCTTACAGGTTTGTGTATTAGACCTACGGAAATAGCGCTACTAGTTGGAAGCCATGGACCGACTATGAATGTGTACATAGCCAAAATGACTGTCCCCAACCCATGTACTGCTATAGTCCCAATTGAACCATGGCCAGTCCACTACAGCCAAACCTATAAGAAATATATACATATACTGTATATAAAAAAAAAAAAAAAAAAAAAAAAAAAAAAAGAAAAAAAAATTACACCCTGAAGAGGATGACAGAGTTTTGTCACAGCTTGTGAATCCTGTTCACCAAGTGCTGGAATCTGCTGTGTCCCAAAATAACATTTAAAGGTTTTGGATATGAAAAACGGAAGAGAGAGAGAGAGAGAGAGAGAGAAATATATCATATACAAGAGCAGACCCATATACATAACCAAATTCAGAAGATACTAATGGCAGCCTTCATTACCCCTTTCCCCTTGGAATCCATTCTGACAATGGATTGGGGTTGTTTTTCCTTCTCAGTAGTTGAGCAGTTTGTGTGTACAGAGAAAATGGACTTACAGAAATCTGCAGCAGTAGTTTTAATTCTTTGCTTTTAAACATTGGGTTTTCTGTTTTGTTTTGGTTAAGTTTACGATGCATGAAGTAAGGGAGTGAATTAGTTTCTTGTTTATATATTTTTTTCACCTTGGGAAAAAAAAAACACACAAAAAATACACAAAAAAACCCACAAAAACACGTTTCTTTGAAAGATATTTTAACACATTCTTTGAAGAGGTAGATTGAACCTGATAATGTTTGGTACATTCTGTGGCTCCCAGAGCATGATTTTGAGAACAGAGAGAGGGTGGAAAAGGGATTATGGAGAGAGGAGAAAAAAATCCATCTTAGAGGTGTGATGTTGCACGTCCTGCTAATCTACCAAGTATGTCAGTAATGGGTATAATGCTATGTTTTTGTTTTTGTTTTTTTGTTTTTTTTTTCTGGTGACATGACTGAAATGCAGTAGTTTCTTTTCTGGGATATAATTCTGCCAAATTTAAGACCAGAAGGGCACAAAAATACAGAAAAGAAAATGGGGATGCAAAAAGGAGGGAAAAAAAAAAAAGAAAAAGAAGAAAAAGGAAAAAGAAAGAAAGAATGCATCTTCTATTGCTTTGAGACCATAGCTAAATTATGGTTAAATTGTGCACTATAGTGAAAAGGAGCAAAATATAGCTGGGAGGGAGAGGGTTGATTGCTTAGGAGATGACGATCTTTCTGGACAAGGGTTCATGCCACAGCTTCTCTGAGAGATGCCCATCATTATTTGTAGGAGCTTAGATGTATAACTGTAACCGAACTCCAGTATTAAAAGTATCTCATGTAATTTTTCTTTATTAAAAAAATCCTTTGGCATATATTTGATAACACTGCCATTAAGAGGCAAAATGTTTACTACCTTAGATTTAAAAAAAATCTTAAACAGAGGACTTGCTTCAAGTTTATTTTAATAGCAGTGATTCAGCTTATTTAAAAGATGAATACTTGCACTAATTCCCCTGCTGCTCCAGTCCTGCAGTTTATTGTATCTTGTGACTACATTTTTTTCCAAATAGAGGGTAGATGTAAGCTGCTATTTTTTTAATAATCACTACTATATAGTGTCTTTTACTCTGTTTACAATATCAAGTATTTTTCTTACAATGACAGATGTATATGGCAAACCTTTTTCTGCTCATGTGATTAAAAGTATACTGATAGTGATTTTATTTGTAAATGATAGCATGAGGTTGTGTTTACGCGTATGTGTAGTCGAAAAGGTTGCATCATGTCCTGCATAAGACTCCGAGAGTGTAAATTTATAAAAAGAGAGGTTGTCAAATTTATGTCACAGGCCTTTTACTTAAGGAATGGTTTATATTATAGAGCTTTGCAAAGTTATTGGTTTTATAACACTATCTCAATCACAAATAATTTTGTGGCTTATGATTACTAGTCTCTAACATTTTTTCTGTTCCCCCCACCTCCTCCAATTTAGATATAAATTGATTTATCCGAGATAATGCAGCTTTGACGTTTTAACAGTTGTTCTTTAAGCATTGATTTCTACCATTTCCAGGGAATAAATACGGCTTGAAGCAAGTCTGAGTTTGGCTAAGGTAGGGCAGCAATTTGCCAGTGGTAAAGAGAAATCAGCGATACGTTCTCTATACGTACCCCAGCTGTTATTAGTGAGACATATAGTACTGTGATACACAGCGTTTAAAGACAGCAAAAAGTCATATCCATGTAGGCAGTCATCCATGATGGTTCAGTGCCAGCTCCTTGTAAGGTTTTGGAACATATTACAAATGTTTAAAGCAGTTACCCTGTGAGTTGCAGTGTGTAGGAAACCTAATATATTGAGTGTCTGGCACTTGAAATATTGCTTTTATTGCTGGAGGTCCATGACTGTGGCTGACCTCTGTCATTAATTAAGAAAAATAAAAATAAAAATAAAAAAATTCTGTGCAATAATTTTAAACTGTGCTCCCAGGAATAGACACAAATGTTTTGAGTATGTTTAAGCTGCATTTTTCGTTTAGCAATGCGTTTGTCGATTGCACTGAATTTAAATCTGAAAGTCAGAAGTGATTCTTGATAGTACTTTTGTATTTTATTATGAACAGTTTATTCGTTTTCATAAAAGTTCTTGGATGATTCTTTCAGCCAATTTAAAGAATCGTGGTGGAGTTCTGTGACTAGCTGCAAACCTCACCGCCGTGTTTTAGGGTATTGCCGTTTTTCCGAATCATCAGCTGTTTTGGTTGTAATTCCCGTTGCTGGAGCAGAGTGTCAGTCGCTCACGAGCAGGCGAGGAGGTGCTCGCCGCGGGGTCCGGGACCGTCACCTCTGCTCACCCGCACACGCAGAGCTGCCTGAAGGCAGGGAAGGGAGGAGGAGGAGGAGGAGGAGAAACCGCGGCCTTCGTTACTGCGCCGCGGAGCGCGGGGCCTCGTGTCTGACTGAGGCAGTGTCCCCAGCGCTCCCGCATCGACCGGCCGCCYGTCAGCGAGGCCTCGCTCCGTGTCCGTGCGGGGGCACGTGCTGAGCTCACCGTGCTGCGCCTCTCTCCAAAGCCTGAACACACAAAAATTAGGTGTTCTYTCCAGTTCCACAAGTTAGTGGGCAGATAGAGGGTGAAAGGAAGGGGAAGAACTGGGCTCACCGTTAGTGACGCAGTAAGGAATGAACCGCTCTTGGGTTTGCTTTCTGTGCAGCCATTTCCAACCCCCCTTCCTCATTTCTGCATGGTTAGGTCCAGGTTTCTGCAGTTTCTCTTTTCTGACTTTTTCTGCATTTCTAAATTAATGTAAAGATTCCCAGCCAGTGGACTTTTTAGTGTAGTTAAGGGAGTAACTAGGTCCTCGTTAAAAGCTTTTTTTAGCCTCTTTGTAATGTTGATAAACTCAGTTTATTCTGGGACTGTGCAGGGTTACTTAGCGTGTCTACGAGACGATTGGAAATCTTATATGAAACACTAAAAGTGCCTCTTTTTCTGGGTTGGGTGGAGGGAGGTAGTAGTTACCAGTCAGAATGACATGGCATTTTGAAGCATGTTTCTTGATTTCATGACACTTTAATGCATCTTGAGAGAAAGGCCAAAGATTTCTACCAATTTTAATTAATTTTCATTGAGGGGAGGAAAATTTAAAAAAAGAAAAAAAAAAAGAAAAAAAAAGAAAAGCACTCCTTTTCCTTACACTGCTTACCTCATGCTAGGGGATTTAATGGGACGGTAGACCTTGCAATGTGCTTTTGTGCAGGAGGTGGCAGGGGAATAGGCGGCTGTGGCATCAAACGGTGCTTCCGCTTCTGCGGAAGGAAGGCGGGAATTTTGTTAATGCTGCAAAGCGGGGATTTCAGCTTGTCCATGTACAGGCTGTATGGCTGTGTCGAGCAAAGGGGAGCCTTGGGACCCAGTTTTTCCAGTCTGGGTCAGAAACCCCGTTTTCTTCGGCTTTGTCGGGATAGGCACTGCAGGGTTTGGGTCTGGGCCGGGCTCGGGCGCCTCRGGCCGCACAGGGTCTCGCGCAGGGACAGGAGCTGCTCGTGGCACCAGGAGCAGGGATACCAGGGCAGGGCCTGCCGCGTTTAGCCCAGGGCCCCTTCTCCGTGGGCCGCGGGGCCTCGGGAAGAGCAGGCGAAGCCCGAAGGAAGCAGCAGCAGCACGGTGGCACGTTCGAAGCAGCTCTGGCTTCGGAGACAGCAGTAAATGTCTGCGGAGATGCCGACACGTTCCCTAGGGAGGGATCCACGGAGCATCTTCCCTGCTCGCTCCGTTGCAAGCTCGGAGGTGCTGGAACACCCGTGGGCAGCCACTCCGAAGGCAGCGGGAAGACCTGCCCTTTCTTGCAGGTGTAGACTTAGTGTTTATAGTGCTTCAGATCAGTAGCTTTGAGTACTCGATTCTCCTCCTCTGCCTTTACGTTAGAAGCTTGACAATAACTTGAGGCATGTTTTTGTTTTGTTTTTGTTTTTTTCTAATAATCATTCATTACTTCATAATGTTTTTTGACATTTGTGGGTAAATTCAGGAAAACAGTCTGCATGTTGTTGCTAGTCCAGTGTACTTTGCAATCTTGTCCTTAACAGACTGCAGTGTGCAGCTCAGTGACTCTATAATACAGAAGTAATTTTTTTCTCTCTCTCCTGACATTGACATTGTAGTTGTAATGGTTTCATTTGGAGTTGCAAATCCTTTGGGTCTAATTCTGTGAGCCTACCTATAGCACTGGATTAAAATGTCTGCATCATTTCTTCAGTTATCCAGTTAAATTACAACTGTTGTAAAAGTGTAAACCAGCCCATGACAGTTTTTTGTACTTGTTTAAAGGACTTTTATTGTTCAGTTTTCATGATTATTGTCTGAAGAAGACTGATATAGATGTTCTATACTGTCCTGGACCATGTTAATTACACTTTATGATGTATTTTGGTTCTACATCACAATGATTTGTCCCCAAGGCCCTTATACCCCTTCTAGGCACATTTTCTGTTGCAGTTTCCCTTTGCATTGTATTGCTTTGACAACTGTAATTTGAATCAGATCTGAAAGAGGTCCAGAATAAAATATATTTTGATATTATGTTGGCTGAACGTTCTATCACAGTGGCTTGGTGCATGGTTAGGTTGGGGAAGGGCATTATTTTTATATGTGCTTTGGCGCTTGGGAAGTCCACAGGTAGGAAGCAGCTAAAGCAGGAGGCTCCACGGCCGCCTGCTCCTTGGGAACAACCAACCACGGATCCTGGGAAAGCCACGGAGCCTCCTGGGCCTCCCCGCAGGTCAGTGCTTGCTGCAGACCGAGTGTTTCTCACCAACGCGTTGGTCAGTAGAGCCAAGCGTGGCTGATGCTCCAGGTAAGGACATGGGCACGGGGGGACCGACGACCTCCGAGGGGCCCGTTCTGATGGGCTGGATCACACTGACTGCTCAGAGAACTCTTCCTGCTCCTGCATTTCTGATATTGGGGCCATTTGGGATTTTGTCATTCCTGCAGAGTGGTGGGGCACATTGCAGTCCACGAGAGGGACCCTCCGTGGCTTATTCCAGTGTTGCTTCAGGTGGAATTACTGCTTTGTCACATACGGTGTGTGTTTGCTATWATAACATTCAAAAATTGCTATAATACATTCAATAATAATGGTTTTCAAGCCTTGTTTTACTACTGGAGTTAACATGAGACCATTATGAAAAATCAATATGTTGAAATTGCTGTTGGAAAGTCACGAATTAATGAATGGAAAGTAGAGGAGGGACTGACTGTATTTAAAGTCCTAAAAGCCTTGAGTTCCACTCAGCTTCCATGTGGGTGCTCCTTGGGATCCCTCTGGCAGTGCTGGATTTGAGGGGACCATACCCGTAGCATGCGTAWGGAGACAGTATCATGGGGCCTCTCTGAGCATCCCAGACAGGTTCCCTACGTCATCCTGTGGGAGCTGAGGAATGGCCAAGACTTTGCCAAGTTCTGCAGTGTCCTGCTGTGGGACTGTGCCATGGAGCGGCCTCAGAAGGGCCAGGGAGGACAAATGCCTCCAACTTCCCATTTYCTTGTTCCCTCAGAGATTTTCCAGCTTGCTGCAGATGATGTGAGTAGTAGGTTGTTGTTTTGGGCCCTCTGGATTAATGTGTTTTTGAGCTTTTCAGGACCCCTTCAGGGATCTGGAGGACAGCTCCAGACAGGGGTTTCTTCCCTTTCCCAGTGTCAAAGGTTCATGAGTTCTGCTGGGTCTCTGCTCCCAGCGCCACCACTGATGACTTCTAGGGCAGCGCTGGTGAGAAGAGATTTGTTAATTTCTTAATGTAAGAATCATATATTTCTAATGTTTAAATTAGACCCACATGATCTGGCATGTGCCCTAATTAGCTTGTAAGTCAATCATTTTGTAAGATAGGAAATTACAGCTTCAGGAAAATAGTCAAGAATTGTGCTTAGTTTACTTTAAAAACTATTCCAAAGTTTCCCATTTCTCTCTATTGCCACATTTCATTTCTTTTCAATTTGCTTGAATACTACAGCAAAGTCAGGTGCTGATTAAGTGCCTCTGAGCACTTAMGGCACAAGGTGCTTTCTAGCAGTAATTTAAAGCCAGAAGTCAATTCCCAAGGCAAAGAACTAGGACTGTGTGTAACTTGTTGCAATTGCTTTTGTTTGCCACCTCATGCCCAAATTAGTGAATTTGCTGCATGTGCCCTGAGTTAAATATTCCCTCCAGAATAGATTATTCTAAATATTCTGTTTCTGTTTTAATAACAGCAAGTTCAGTTTATGCAAGTAATCATACAAGAAATAATTCCATGTAGTTTTTGTAGGAAGCAAGTTGAAATTTGTACTTTTTACACTGTATGGGGAAAATTCCCATTTGCACTGTCAAAGCAGAGGTGCAGTTTGTCACCATTGCTGGGCCAGTCAGAATATTTCCAAGTCCAGGTTTTAGGTGTGAGATTTCTTAYTGAGGGCCCTCGAGTGTGAAATATTTATTGACCCATTTATTTATCTCCTGCCTTACTACTGTTCACTTGACTGGATGGATAGATCAACTCAGTGTTTCCATCAGATGCTATTTTCACTACAGGTAAGTTATGCTTCTGAAATGGGCTAAATATACAAATATAGACATAGATACATCTGTGTTGCTGGTACTCTGGTTTCAGCATCAGGCATTATCATCATTACAACCATTATGTGGCTTTCTGTGGTTTTGCAGCTGGACCTCGTTTTACATGCAGCGAGATGAGAATTAAGGGTTCTGCTCTTAAACTTCTCAGTGATTTCATTCTGTTCTATTTAGGAGACTCTCTAACGTTAAAAAACAAGTTGAATACTCTTGGTTTTGGGGCTCTATTAAAAAAAAAAAATGAGGTTATTGAGTCATTAAGGCAGCAAATGGGAATGGCTGTGGCATCACAAGRGGAGAGGCGAGCCCGGCATGCAGCCCACTTGACAGACACCCGCTAATCTGGTATTAAAGGCTTTCCCGAGGGATTTATTCCCATACTATGATGACCTTAACATTAGAACAGTGTGTCCTCCATCCGAATCTCCCTCCCTGCAATTCAGAAACTCCTGGTTGTTGTCCAGGCTGAGCCTTCCCCTGCGYGTCTCAATCAACTGATGAGCACCAGCTGCTCCTCACCTGGCACCAAATGAGCACCAAGACAACCTCGGTTGTAAGAAATGCAGTTCCTGGCACTGGTGAGGCAGAGAGGGAACTGAAATAAGGCCCAGGACTGCAGTTCCAGTGTAATAAATAGGAAACCCAGTCTCCAGAACTAAGTGTTTCTAAGGGTTAACRGTGAGTTGGATCTGCTCTTGAGACTCCCCTTGAGGCCCATGGTTGGTGCAGCTTTCTAGCATGAGTGGGCAGGAACAGCAGAAGGTTTGTAGATGCTGTTCCTCATTTCTTCCCTCAGTTTATTTAACAAGGTAGCCTCCTGCATCAGAAGCATCATCCTCCTTGGGCTCGGTGGTCTGCTCCATCCCCATCTCTTCAGACACCACAAAGACAGGCAGAGGCCATTCCCATCATAAAATGCTCTAACGATATACTAATTGGTAATAGCACCAAGAAACAGAGAATTTTTGCTGCCTTATATTAAACACGCTTTCAGGCAGTAAATATTTTCTAATGTTATAAAAATACATTTGCAGCAAGGCTGCTTCTATCTCATGGTTGACTGGCACATTCCTGGTTTCTGAACACACAGCTATTTTGTCTCCCGAGCAGCTTATTTTAAATCARCCAGTGTCACAAGGCTTCAGAAACAACCCAATCTGCCGTGAGTCAGCTCTGAACTTGTACCACTTGACAGAGATTAAGAACTGGAGAACCCCCAAACACCTGCGGACTAACCCAGACTTCCTTTCTCAACTGAGACTGTACAAAAATAATTCCAATTTAAATGGTGATTTGCAGGGAAAAAGCAGTAAAAAAAAAAAAAAAATTGAAATGACTGTCAGCACTCCATTTAGTGGTCACAGCTGGTTGAAGCCCTGACAACTATGAAACAGCCCTTGAAAAGCCACCAAAAGTGTTGGTTCTAGATGTGCCCATTACATGGCATCTACTAGTCGTGGCCAAAGGCGCCGCTGCCTGTGCTGTGGGGTTTTTGCTTATTTTTATTTATTTCCATTTCCAGGACAGAGCAGCAGGGATGCTCTTCTCTCTCCCACACTCATGGGGCACGTTCTGCTGTTTTCCAGAGGAGTTTCCTGGAGTTTCCCTTCCGCAGAGAGGGCCCTGTGGGGCCTCCTGCCCGAGGTGCGTGGGGAGGTGAAGTTGGGCTCTCGACGTGCGGGTGGCCCCCCGGGGGAGGCATCTACTTGGTTTCTACCTGTCCTTGGAGAGCAACTCAAACCCCTTCCTCTTGGAAAGCGGGACACGGCCGAGCTCACGTGGGGAACGGGATGGGAGGAAAATGGCGGCCTGGGCCCTCCCCGGCTCCTTCATCCTGACCGCCGGTTCCTCCCACCCCTTCCGACCCCGAAACGCCGCCGCTCGCGCTCCATTTCCAGCCAGAAAAAACATGGGGAGATTTTTAAAGGTCAGGGCAATGATTGTTACATCCTGAACTAAACTATGAGCAGGAAGCAGGAAAGCTTCCTGGAGTGGGAGCAAACGCGGCCRGCAGGAATCACAACAGAAGTGGCTCTATCATTTCCCATCTCCTGTAAGTCGGTTTGCTGCACGGCCAGCCTGCCTTCTCCTCCACACAAAGCAGCAGCCGGAGGAGTCATTAAAACAAAGATTGGATCCCAAGATAGTCTATAATTCAGATACTTCAGTGATAGAAAAATGCATAGTTTTGAGAAAAAGCATGTGTAAGAACCAACCCTCACTGAATTGCAGAGATGTTGGTTTCTTCAAGCCGATCCCTCTGTGCTTTGGAGGAAACAATTTGCTACTTGAGTAAATAAACACAGCTGCTAAAAAGTGAAGATGAGCCCRTCAGATTTGTCATCGGCGGAGCCAGCGAGGGAGCGCGGGGATCTGCTGCCTGCAGAGGTGCCCCAATGCCGAGAGGGGAGATGGAGGCCCGAGGCAGCTCCTGGGTGGTGGTTTTTGGAAGCCTGGGGTGACAGCAGTGCCTGTGTAATGTTACTGGTGAAGAGAGCCTCCTAAGCAGGACAGGGCATCTGAGCAGGTGCCTGCTCAGGTTGGGTCTGGGGAGGAAATGGACGGGCCCATCCCTTGCCCCAAGGACAGGGAAGAGGGCGAAGGGAGCGGGAAGGGCAGGGTGAAGGAAGGACAGGGACGCAGGACTCTGCAAACCATGAGTGCAGAAAGGCACTACGTATATACATATACACATGTATGTTTTTTAATCTCGGAGCTATTAATTGAGGTGAATCTCTGGTTGGAGTGGGATTTGCGCATCTAGTTGGCTTCATACCAAGAATGGGTGAATTAGCCAATTGACTTTGAAGCTCCTGCTTGCTTCAGTGCAAAGCTATGGGTGATGCATCTTGCCTTGAAATCGTTCCTAGCATTCCTCATTTGAAKGAGGATTTGGGCTTTCACGTTTATTTTGTGGGTATTTATCTATTCGTGCTTAGGTGCTCCTTTTGGATGATCCACGTAAAAGTGCATAGGACCAACATCCTTGATACATGATGTAAAAAACAAACCGCAAATGATTTATCCAAATCACCCGTGTTGGATGTTTTTTGAGATACAAGTTGACTATTTGAGCAAACAAAGTTGTTCTGTTCCACTAGAAATGTAGTAATTACTAATGGAGCTTATTTATGCCATATGTTAATGCATTGTTGCTCTTGCAACTGTTGGCAGCAAGAGGCTCCGTTCAGGCCGTGGTTTCCACGCTGATGAACCCCTCAGTTTGTCATTYTGGCTCTGACTCTTGTGCTGCTGCTGTAGCTGTTTGTGGCCCTGGAATAATTACATCAGCGAAGCCCCTGTTCAGGGGAAACAACATATTTTGAGGACAAACATATTTCCTGCTGGAAGCCGTGAGGTCCGATGTGAATTCAGAGTGTGCTGTGAAGACAAGCACAGAGTCTTGTTATAGAAATCAGATGTGTCTTTAATAAGCTCTGGAGAAATGACCCATAGTTTATTTAATTTTTTAGTTATTGGCAGTAAAAATGCCTCCAGGAGATAAAGCTCCATTTTCCTCAAAGCCTTACAATTCCAGGGTGTTTTTTGAAAACTTTTATGAAAACACCAGTTTTCACTATATGGCTTTGTTCAGTTCTCAGTTTCTGTTGAGTTCACGGACCTAGGCTTGCACCTAATACCTGTTTAAGAAACCAGCTTTGATTTCTGTGCTTTTGTGATATTTAAAGTAGAACTGGGTGTGCCGGCTGCATCCATTGCCTTGTGGATCACTGCAGGGCACCTAACGGGTCTTGTTTTTATATCCTGCAGGGGACAAAAAAAAAAAAAAAAAAAAAAAGGGGGGGGGATGGAATCTAAAGGAAAAGCTCCTGTCATCCTGTCCCCATGCACAATGTGTCTGTTTGGGGCAATCTGATGTCCTATTTTTATTATAAATATAATTGAATTTCCAATAGTTACACGCAAACAACTGTCAGGTGGGAATAAAAAGAAGTAGATGCGTGCTAATCGAAAGCTCTGATAATTACACAATCTTCAAATTAATTAACGAGCCAAAGGCAGCCAAACATTAGCATTTAGAAAGCGCTTTGCTGCATTAACCACTAATGAGTTCATTTATATCTATCATGCAATCCATTCTGGAAAGCATGAACCATATTTAATCATATTCAATCAGATTTAGTAATGAAATTCTTAACACCAGGCATTGTTGGTTGTGAAATTACCATAGAGTTTTATTTGTTAAATACAAGGGATAAGGTATTGGTATTTACTGCTAACTGGGTCGTACCTTGAGAGATAGATATGTAGAAATAAGATACATGTGTCTAGGTAAATTGTTAAAATAATTGGTGAATGTCAAAGGCTTTCGGGCGTATCTTCATTCATTGTTTTTCATTTATAATTAAGTATACATATAAGTACACATCATTTTTGAAAAACGAACAAGTAGCTTTCAAAATATACTTGGGAATCCTAGGATCAAAGCAAATGTTTTTGGTTTAATTATTTGGTATTTTCAGCCTAAGCACTTGTAGTCCTGCTCTTCACTGTCTTAGCTCTGCCTCCCACTTCACTTTTTTGGAGCTGGAATAATATGCAAGAAGCCACAGGAGTTTCTCYGCATTTCAGATGGGGTGACTCACGTGGAACCTCCATCCGTTGCCTCTTGCAGTCGCTCTGGCTTCTGGTCCCGCCGCAGTCGCTCTGTCATTGTGCTTAATAGAGCAGATCAATCATCATCAGGTCAGAACGGAGACTCCTCTTGTTGAAGTTAGCGGAGCTGCTAAGCTCAAGATGTTCTTCTGATATGAAATGTTGTGTTTAGCATTCCTGCCAGATAGAGCTGTTTCAATAAACGTTTCACCTCAGCAGTTTCTTGTATTCGAGGCACATCCAGCAGCCAGTGGTCAGTATACCCACCTGAGATGTGGCAGGTAGAGGTCAAACAACAGCCAGAAAGTTGTTTGGACATGGGAATCTTCTAGTCTTTTGTGAAAGGCTTTGAAATGACTTATACCTTGAATTTTAATAGCGGGTGTTTGGCCCTCAGGGCAGTGGAGATCGGCATTGGATTCCCCCAAGCCTGTACGGAGAATCTGGTTCTGTAGTTACTGGTGATGAAACTAGGAAAAGAAGAACATGGATTGTTTATGGTACTAAAAAAAGTAATGCTATGGGACTCTCCATGTGTCTTGTTCACATCTGTTTCCTTGGGAACAATTTTATCTTTCAACAGAAGAAGAAAGAGACTGAAAAGAGCTCAAAATCTGTCAAGAGGGTCCGTCCAGCTTTCCTCGGGTTGGTAAGGGAGAGGACAGCTCGCAGTCCCTCCACATTTCCCTCTGTTATTCTTTGGGATTTCTGTAAAATGGCCTACATGACCAGGGTTCACTCCTGGCTGCCGCTCAGTGTTTATTCTGGTGACTGCCGATGTTCCCCCAGTCTTGGAAGTGGGACATCTATACGCAGAGGTGCTCAAACTGCCTTATTTTCTGGGAAGCTGGGAAGTTTTATATTTAAATGGAGAGGTGTTCAGCCTGTAGGTCTTGGAGTGGAGTCAGAGGTTGCTTCATTTCCTTTCTGAAATATTGGATATTTCCAGAAAAAAAAAAGAAATCTCTAATTAGAAAAAAATATATATTAAATACACCTTTTGTAAGAACCAAATTTCTGTTGAGTTTTCTCATAAACTTCTCTGCCTCCTAACCAGTGTTATTAGTTTAATTTCAGCTTCCCGTTTGTGTGACTCAGGTCAGGACAAAAGGGATTAATTGACCAACCATTGATGAACACCACTGAAATACTTTTAACAGCACATTTTGCCTCAATCTCAAAGGACCTTCCAATGTTAAAGTGCCCTAGAGCAGGCAGATGAGGATATCAAATGCCACAAGGGTCACCCTTTCACTAAGCTTTTCTTGACACAACTTCCCAATAATTTCTATTGATGGTTTGGGGTATTTGTTGGGTGAGGGAAGGCAAGTGACTCATGTCGAGGACAGCACATAATGTCTGTACCACAGTTTGGAATAAGCCCCAGGAATCCTAATTTCCAATGATGTGATTACTGAACCTTTTTTTTTTAGTGAAATGTTAGTTATGGGAGTTGCTTCTTACATCCTGATGCATAAATATCCACCCGTTAATAGCAGGCTAATGAAATAAATTTGCCAGATCTCATGAAAATAGACTGACTAAAACATTTGATTAGGACTAGCTTAAGACTCCAGAGGATGTCTTTAGCTGCTAGTGAAGATAAAAGCAATCATAAAAACTAAGTAACTCTCAGTTTGAAGCTTTTAAGTGCAGTAAAATGAGTTTTCGATATTCACACCAGCACATTCCCTCTAATTACTAAGTACTTTTGGGTACAACACACTCTGTAAGGCACAGGGCAAAGTTTTAGGGCATTGTGCCTTTCTGAGKTGAAAGCCATTACATTTTAGAACTTCTTTACAATGGGAAAATTGCACTGGTAAAAGGTGTGATTTTCAGTGCATAAAGTTAAATCTGCACCAACCAATCTGTGGGTGTTCATTTTTCATTGAAGAACTTGTTTATTTTGCCTTAATATCAATTGATTAAGAAGGCATCTCGGCTGAACTAAACACAGTCCTTGGGCTCATCCACGTGGTGGCTGGCGCTGCTCGAGCTTTATTGCTTCCGAAGCTGAAGGAAACCAAATTCATGCAACCAGCCAGTGCAGACACAGCTGTATTTACTGAAGCCCTGCTCACCTCTGCCTAGGCACATTCGGGTGCTTTGCCCACTCTGATTTTGTTGGATTTTGTGTGGGATGGACACGAGTCCTGGCATCCTTGTGATGCTGATCCAGGTGCTGTTCTGGGAGCTGCTCCAGGCTCTTCCCCTTCCCTTGCTCTCCAGCTGAGCAATGGGGCACTCGGTTGGAGTGAGGGCTCTGCCACATATGCAAAGGAAAAGACACTACGTGTTTAATTATACTGCACTCCAAGGAGCTCTCTTGTGTTCCCAGGGAGGTTTATTTTAAGAGATGTGTGAGACAACCTTGCAAGACACTCGCATGCCAGGCAATGGGTGTCAAACTGTGCTCTGGAAATATCCTCCTCGCTTGAGATCTCATTTAAGAGAACGACTATCAAATTAGATGGGACCATTAAACATTTGTTCCTTCCACAAGGTTTGTCTCTCACTTTTTCCTCTGAAGAGGCTATGGGAAAACCACAGGCCTCCTAATCTAAAACAGCAATGAGCTTACTTTATTTCTAAAATCAAACCACAGACCAAGAGGATAGGATGGATGACACCTGGTTATTCATGACTGTTCTTTTGAACTTAATTCCCTTAATAACCTCATAAACTGAACAACATGGTGAAATGTCAAGATGTGGCTACGGTGGAAGCTTCACAGAGGTGTGCCCTGGAAGATCCCTATGCACTGTATTTACTTTTCTAAGCGTTTCTAGTCTTTGTTTGTGGGCAACATTGTTTTCCAGGTCCTGTAGATGCCTTTCAGAACTGCTTGTTAAGCTTCTATCTGCAACAAGAAAAACAAAATAAAACCAACCTGTTCCAGCTTAACAACCCCCCCGCTGGCCTTTCCTTCTCCATTACCAGTTGAGACCCTGCAGTGATGCTGGATGMTGCTCATGTGCCTCCGACACGTAAGTTTAGTGCCCGGTGGCCAGGACYGCTCACCACCAGCGGCAACCACGGCTTCAGTCACTCTCCCAAGAGCTGCCAAGTGTGTTTTGCATCTCRGTTGACCATATTATGCTTTTCTTCCATGTCTGTGAACTAGGGGCCAGCATCAGTGGGTGTGTCAAGCACGAGCAGGTTCCTGCTATGCTGTGTCCCAAAGACACTGGCCAAAGCACCTAGCTGGGAGATGGTGAAAGCCCGCGGATTTGCCTCAGGCCGCAGCAACTCACGGTGGTGAGCATTACATGAGAAATCTCCACCTTTTACAAGAACTGAAGGGTTTTCCACCACCTGCAGCATATGTTTCTGCTCCCACCTATTTTAGTGATCATTTGAGCATCATTTGTTGGCCCTTGGAGTATTTCTTTGAAGACAAGATCCACGCTGCAACCCATCCTGTTTCTGTCTGATGTGCCCCCAAACTTCAAGCTGCTCTCGTGTGTTGACCTAGGTTTGTGGGCTGAGCTTGGGGGTGATGAGCTGTGGTTACAGATGACCTGTGCAAGCAGGGTGAAGCTGCAAACGTGGGCCCCAAACGCAGCTCTGCCCCACTGCCAGGGTCGAAGCATCAGAGAAAAACCAGGGCAGCGCTGTCGTCTTGCACTTCAGAGTTCAGGCTCTTGTGCCCCAATGCACTGGCACAGTTAGAACCTCTTGGTTGGGGCCTCTTGCTCTTAAGGAGAAACCTGGGTGTCTTCAAAGGCCAGCGCTGCTGGGGTGCTTGGAATCCAGGGTCCAGCAGCTGAAGCCTCAGCCCTAGCTGAAATAAGTGAGAGCGCCTATATTCTTTGCTAGCATTGATGTCATAAATATCTCCATTAAGTAGCAATTAAGCTGCTGGGATTTGGGCTGAATGCCATTATAAGAGGTAATTATAAAAGAATTGGATTAATTAGTTCTTGAATTATTTATGTAGACATAAATATTGCACATGAGATCAGTGTTAAACAGGAAGAGAGGAAAGGAATAGCATGAAGAGGGGAAGGATACATTGATTTACTCTATTTTTTCAGTTTTTTCTTGCCAAAATACTTTTTTTTTAAAAAAATTGAAGTTTGTTAAAAACTRACTATTCCTACTGTTAATGTGCATACATCACCTTATCAGCTTTTACAGAATCTCCTGATAAAGCAATTCTGTGTGCTTTTGTAATCTTTCCAAGTCACCACAAATAATAAGCAGTGAGAATTCTCTCTTGTCAATACAATGAAGTCAATCTTCTGTCTGTTGCAGTATAATTTAGAGCTGGGGGAAGTGACTGATTTCACAGATATTAACTTTATCGAATATACAAACAACAGATGTATTATAGAGGAAAGAAATTTTGTCTGAGCAGCACAAAGAACTCTAGCAATCAGCAAATTCAATCTACTTTTGACACTGCAGCTTTCCCTTAGTCTAAGGACACTTGTCAGCTGTAAAAATAATATAATACAAAGATGTGGAGAAGTGAAAACAAGGCAGGCTATTTAGTATGCAAACAGCCAAGTAGTTTAAACAGGAGGCATTTATGAAAAGAAAAAAAAATATATGGCTTGCTGTAAAATTGTCATCTCTAAATTTATTAGTTTTCCTGTTTCAGGGACAACTAGATGGGGTCAGGAAGAAATTTCCTGTAGTGAAAAATGTGGTGTTGAAGTGGGAAAAGGCCCTACTACCCACAGGGCAGGAGAGGCAAGGGAGAAAAATTGCCTGCACCTTTGTGGTCACTCCTATGACCACTCTGGGGTAAGCCGGGCAGCCACCAACACGGTACCCACAAAACATGTGCTAAGGTAGGTTTTTTTCCTGTGTTGTTATAAGATGGAGAAATCTTGTGATACCGCAGCGGTGGAGGGGTGGTGGCCAAGGTAAACCCAGGGCATGGGGAGCTTAAAAGTGAAGAGTCAAATATGACCTTTCCCTCATCAAAACGGTCTGCAGCAGTGAGTGGGAAATTGTGCAATGTGCTTGGGAAGCTTCATTGTCTGGAAATAGACTGGCAAATAGTGGAAATTACTTTTTTTTTTTTTTTTGTAAAAAAAAAGGAAATTGTGGGAATTACAATTCTTTTTTAGTTTTTCTGAGCATTTAGTTTTAGTAGCTGCTGGCACTAGCTTTCTTTTTGCCTTTTTTTTTTTTCTTTTTCCTGAGCGTATTTGAAGTTCTGTTCATAAACTTAAATACAGCACTGGTATTTTACAAGAACTGTAGAGCAAAGGGGCAGGCTTTCTATCCTCTCTGGAGGAAAAGCTTGGGAAAAATAGGGAATGACGGGACCAGTTTTTCCTCTTGATTTACAAGGCTGTCAGTGTGCAATAAACCAGCTACTTCTACTTACCAGCTAGCAAAGAACTATTCTGTAGTACTCTAGAAGTCAAATTTGAACAGATGAGTCTCAAATATGTATGCGTGTGGCTCTTCTAATGACAGAGAATGACACTTTTTGGTCCTTTTATTACTGATGAGTACTGTTTTCTTATCAGCTGTTACTTGGGCTCCGGTTTCTTTATTTTTAGCTTTATTTTCAATAGAACAAGGCAATGCAAGAGGCCTCATAACTAMGGTCTGTCTTTCACCCAAGAGTAGAATTTGGACCATGAATCACAAAAYTATTGATGTTGCCAGTGCAGAACACCTTTTGGAGGCTATGGGAAGAATAGGCTTAAATTACAGGCTGGAAGAGCTACCTTTTGGCAAAGGCAGTTTTGCTAGTGTTGGATTTACAGGTTTCTGGCAATCTGACAAAGCTTTAGAGGAGAAAGTCAAAACAAATCTTCCTGACTTTGTGTAAATTAATTTCATTTTGGCTCATTAAAATGGTCAATCTGTTTACTCTTTTGCATAATATTTTAGGATGTTTTGACATTATCAAAATGAAGTGGTTCTACATAATGGAAACAAAGCAGTTTAGTCTTTGTGTCTCACGAAGGATTTTGTTTTTTTCTTTTCATAGTGATTAAGAATAAATTTTGAAATGCCAGTACTTCCCTGATATCCAGAAATTGAACTTTCTGGAAAGCTTTTTTTTTTTTTTTTTTTTTTTTTTTTGTCCCTGAACTGGGAAAACTGTCACCTCACCAGGTGCTTTATGTCACCTCACCAGGTGCTCACCAGATCCTTTAAGTCACCTCACCAGCTAGAATAAAAGTCAGATTTGGTGTCCGAGAGTTCCTGAGTATTCTGAGTGTAACTGATGATTCTGATTTTGCTGGTGCAAAACGCAGCGTGCCACTTGGGCAAGTGACTTAATTTGCCTGCCCTTCACTCACCTCTCAAATAGGAACAACACTGGTCATTTCGCGCACCCAGAAGATGGCACTGAGACTGGGCTAAAAAGCAGTTTACAAGGTAAGGCATTTAAAAAAAAAAAAAAAAAAGAAGTTTGAAACACTTGTCAAGATAGTGTTGAGGTTGAGTACTGTTAGCTTCATGCTCACTTTAGTCACTGCTGATGCTGGACATGGGGGATACCCATCACAGGGCTGCAGGGTTGCAGTCCCACGGCATTAATGGTATCTCACTGTGTGGTCTGGGAGCAGTCAAAACTGGCCACAATGGGACAGTTTATATACACAGACGTATATAAATAGAGTCTGCAGAGAAATGTAAATGTTTGTGTGAAGCATCTGCAATAACCTGTGGATAGGTTCTCTATGGTGGGCTAGCTGGGGCCAGCATGGTGAGCAGTCATCTGCATGTCATGGGTAGGAAACTGGGGCACAAAACTCACTCCAAATCACAAACGCTCAATCCAGATCCTGTGAGGAAGGTATAAGAGCTTGAATATGAGTTTCCATTTATATATTTCAGCCTTTTTCATCTCAAAAGCCAGCTGTGCCCCCCCAGCAGTGCCGCATAATCAGGAGACATTGGTAAGGCCAGTTTGGGAACTAACATATTCTTGGGCTTAGCCCWTGGACAGGATGATGCTGTTATATGTGAGTGGCTTAAACTAGTAGCATTTCACACAATTTTACTGCTATGATTTAAATACTGAAGCATCTTGGTGTGTCTGATCCCTTCAGGGGTAGCGCGCAGGCCTCGGCAGGGAGGCGCGTGTCCAGGACACGGGCTGCGGAGATGGTTGCGGGAGGACGAACAGCTGCGCAGGGCAAGGCCCCGGCAGTGATGATACAGGAGCTTTCTTGGGCTCTTTGGTGCGGACGTGGCCGTGTCTGGTGGTGAGGCCGGGACGCCCTCAATGCACGCGGTACCAGAGGGACAAGGAGCAGCACGGGCAGGGGATGGCGTCCAAGCCCGGGAGCCCCCATCGCCATTCCCTGCGCCATTCCCTGCGCCAGAGCCCGCGCAGGGAGGGCTCGCCGAGGGAAAGCGGGAGGAGAAATGTATAAACAAACAAAAAATAAACACACACAAAAAGACAAAACAAGCAGAAAGGGGCGATTCCCCCCTCCCCCGCTGCAGCCGCCGCGTCCCGCCGGCAGGTGGCGCCGGAGCTTCGCGGACGCGGCGGCCCCGGGCACTGCCCTCAGCGCGGGCCCTCGGCCGCCCTCAGCGCGGCCGCCCTCAGCGCAGCTCCCGCCGGGCTCCGCCGGGAGCCGCCGGGCTCCGCCGGGCCCCGCGTGAGCCGTCGAGCCGATGGCTGGCTCCCCGCTTGCGCCCGGCCGCGAGCGGCCTTTTCCTGGCGCTCCCTCGTGGATCCCTGCTGTCCGCGCTGAGGGGCTCTGCAGGTGCAGGCGGCGCCCTCCCTACAAGCGCCTGGCACTTATTTCTCACTGGTTAATACATTACTGCAGTACATCGCTGCAAATGGTTATTTGTCTTGTCTATTCAAGCCAGCGTTGCTGCTTGAATTGCAGGAGAGAAAGAAAAAAAAAAAGCGCCAAAAAACCTATTTATTTATTTATTTATTTATTTATTTATTTATTTATTTATTTATTTATTTATATTCTGTAGTTAAGAACCTCTTAGCAAATCACCATTCACCATGGAAATTTGATTGGCAGGTTGGCTTTAAAGCCCCAAGTCTGGGGTGTGAAGCAGCTTGGTGCTAAGTTGCGTTTAACCTGGGGGGAAGGAGAGCAGTGTTGCTAACAGCAGCCGGGCTTTCATAAGGCACCAGTTTTCCCTTAACGAATTATCCCTTMCGAGGCCGTCGCGCTTCCTGCTGCGCTGGGTTAACGCGTCGTCTGCTGACGCCACCATGGAGTGGTGTGAAGTTCTCCAGGTCTTGGCTTGGGCCCTGGCTCTCCGCGCTGGCYGGTCTGTCTGGCCTGTCGCTTCTTGCTCCTCTGTTTAATGCACTGGGGGAGAGAGAGCAAAGCTCCGTGGCAGTTCAGTGCAAGGGAGAGGTGTAAATCTCAGGAGCTCAAACTCCCAGCCCTGTTCTGTGACCTTTGGGAAACCCTGCTAAGTGCTGGTACACAGTGCAAGGCTCTTTCCGCAGTATTTTTAGCTTGACTGGAAGAAGCAGAAATCTTCTTACCAGAAATCCTCTAAGGCAGAAAATACTCCTGCCCTGTTTGTGTGAGATTTCTAGCCCCTGTGTAGTGCTCTGTGGGAGCCTGGGTTAAACAGGTGAAATGTGATGCTGTGAATTAAACCTTCTCACCCGGTGTAGCCACATTATTCAGCACCACTCATAGCAGTTGAGGGCCAAGGAGGAGGTGCTCAGGAAACTGTAGAATGGACATCTAAATGCTTAGGAGGGCAACTGGGGCAAAATAATTGGAAAGAGTCCATTGGAAAGCTTCTTTTTTTTTTTTTTTTTTTTTTGGTGGTTGTGAACGGCTTGGAAACAGCAGCCGAGGGGACATGAGCAGCAAGCTCCTTGTCACAGGAGAGCAGCCATCAGCCTGGCTGGAGCCCCGGCCCCTGCGCCGGGCAGGCAGCCCGCTGTTACCTGCCTTAATTTCTGTCTCAGCCTGGTCCCCTATGGTACAGAGATGAACATTGTTTAGTGCTTTAAAGAGAAGAGGAAGGAAGAAAAAAAWAAAGGTTAGATCACATAAAAGTGGGAACCCAGCTCTGCTTTCCAAAAGCCTCCGAGAAAAGACATGCCTCACTGCCTCTAAATTAGATCACAAATTTTCTGGCTGATGGCAGCATCTTAGTGTTCACCCTGAAGGCAAAGATCTGAACAAATTATGTTTTACTCTCTGAGGTTCTTGTATCTGTGCTGCACTTGCACAAAAGGCAGAGGAATATACCTACATGGAAATCTGGTGGCTTTGGATGTTCTTGGGGAAGGTGCAGCCATTAAAACCAAGGGAACCTTTGCASTGCGTGTGTGGTAGACAATCTGTAGCACTTAAGCACATGTCAGCACACTGGTGAAATGCAATATTCCAAGGGAGAAAGGGCAAGTGATGGATATGTGTGCTGCAATCTGGAATCACTCATAGAGTTTATTGCCAGGCCTTTTATTCAATCAAATTCTTCATAAACATGGRAAGTGCTGATGTTGACATACGCTATCTCCTGCATCGATGGATGTGTTTCTGCCTCTCATCTCTTGTCAGGAACGTAGTTGTCAGGCCTGAGAAGCTTTTCAGCGCTTATTTTGCTTGCAGGACCTCATTCCCTCCTTTCCACGTGCACGCAGCTCTTGCTAATCTTCATGCATCGACAGCAGGATCAGACCCTCAGGAAGTACGAGGCGACACGCTTGACAAAAGAGGAACAGATGCAGATGTGATTCTACCCTTGGCTCAGAACTCTTCGTTTGTTCCCCTAATTGATTGTTTGCTACCAAAATTAATGTTTTCTGAGCAAGAGGCAATGACGCTCGTGGCTGTTGTCAGCTCAGTAAGCTCATCAGAGCCCTGAGCAGGTATCAGAGGTGGGCTCGGGACTCCTGCGGATCCGGACCACAAGGCACGTTGTCTTCAGCATAAATTCCTTGCCGAATTGACGTATGTTTAATTTATAGGCATGTGCATCACCTGACAGTAGAACACAAAGAACTGAAGAGATGAATGCAGCCAAACTGAGTAAAGATTCACTTGTCCTGGCAGCCCTCACTGGAGAGCATTGGATGCAATTGCATGCACTACAACTCTTAGAAAAAACCTTCTGCCTGCACCTCCCAGCATTTTGGGATATGAGTAGGTGTGTGTTCCTTGTTTCTAGGGCTGAAAGGGAGCACCAGTAAGTTAGGCCAAGAGCAGAGTGACACAACCATATCTTTGAACTGGGAAGTATCTGAGTAATTTGCCCCGTTCCTCTGCCCTTCAGTAGTGATGCATACACGTGTGCATGCATAAGAAATGCATGTCTCTTGTTTCTGTTTTTATTTTGTAGGGAGGCAAACCATTTTTGCAGTGCTTTTAAAGAAAAAGAGAATGCCTTAGCAAACATGCCTCTGCAATCCCACACTTTACTGCTCTCGTTCTTTTTTTTCTGTTTGTTTTATGTGAGCAAACTAGGGATTTTCACAACTGAGTTTCAAAGGTTAGAACTTGTGAAGTCAGCAGTAAAATATGCGAATTCAACCTTTGGCTGTAACTGTGTAAACCACTTAATTTCATTAAGTGTGCACTGCTATGACAGGAGGCTTGTATTTTCTGCTTGTCAGAAGGACATAAGTTCTGGATGGGGGAAAGAGGAGAAAACAGAGCTCAGAAGGGTGTTCTTTGAAGTTTGTTTGTGCGGGTGCTTTTAAATAAGAATTGTTTTTGTTATTTATATATATCCTTCTCCAGGACTGCTTCTGTTCTGTAGGATTCAGCTCTCTTTTATCCCTGGTTTATCCATGGCAGTTAGTTTGTATCTAATAGAAAAGCACCGTAATGTAATACATTCTGTATGTATCTGTGCTGTAGTTTCCCAGGAATAAAATGTTTCTTCTGCATATTCCTATTATTGTGTCCTACTGTATGTCGCCTGAATCCCATAGGGACCAAAAGCGAGCTGCAGAAACGTGCAGCTACAGCAGAATAGGGACTTGACATCAGCCATGGGATATTGGTGGTGCTTTGGTGTCAATAGACAATAATATAGTTCATGTTGCCTGCATTAGAGCAATAATGAACTTTACAGGTGCCATCAAAGCAGTTAGTTTTAGAAGCTCTGCTACAGTCAGATCAACAGTCTGGCAACTAAAAAATAAAAACCTCAACAGCAACATAAGCAAATCTGGTTGCTGTAATGATTTATTTTAACCAAATTTCAGCTTTCATTAAAAGAGGTAAAGAAAAGGTCAGGTTTTCATCTTCAAGATGCAGGAAAGGTTTATAAACATTAGGCAGGTGTAACCCGGCATTTCAAAGATCAAAAGTCAGTTCCTATGCAGAAAAACAAATGCCACCTGCAGACAATTGCTAAATGCTTTTATTATTTATTGATTTTTTTTTAAATTTCAGCGTTTTAATGATGATGTTGTGAACCTGGGGAAATTGCAGTCAGGGTTTTTTGATTATTGAAAATTGGCAATACTTAGTAACCTGTTACACAATCAATGAAGATATTTAACAGCATTTGAGATCTGGGTAGATCTTGAATTAACCTTACTAAATAGTGATGAAGATAAAGAAGCGTKTGCTGACGAGCAGGAAAAGTTCTCATATCTAGATGAGGGAAATTCTGCTGATATTTGTACTTTTTATTTCCTGTTATGCCTCTTACCTGTTCTCTGTGAAATTTTCCAAAATATCCATCAGGACTTGGTTGACTGTACAGTTTTTTATGTTGTATTATTTGTTATGCAGATTATTCTGTTTCATTATGCTGGCCGTCTGAACTCATTCATTGGAGAGAAAGGTCCTCTACCAAATGTAATTTTCTAAAACCGGTCTTCTGGGCATGCGAGCAAGGATATGTTAATGTAGGTGTGTCTGGAACTATGTTTTTTTGTTAGAATTTATACATCTAATGCCCTATCTGGAGATTACTTAATCATGTGAATGTAATTATTGTATTCACTGAGTAGCAGGTGGCTCTAACATGGCCTGACCAGAGCCGTCTTGCTGCATGATCTGTTGCTGGATGGAAAGGAGCAGTAGGGATAGAAAACACACGTTTCATTCAGATTTAAGTGTCTCATTGCTCTTTTAGGCACCAAATTCAGCAGTGTTTTGAGGCTGAGGAATATTGTGATCCTGTGCATGTTGTGCACATCAATCAGTGATGAGACCAGGTGCTGCTCTTTCCCAGCGCTTAGGAAAAGGAACCCTCACCCCAACTACAAAGCAAATCAGCAGCAAGGATAATTCCACGGATAGAAGGACAGGCTGAGCTCCTGGTGGTGTCTGCACTGGCGTAACTAATAGCAGAACTTGCTCCTCACTCTCCTTTTGGCTCTAACCTCTCAGCTGTGTTGCTGGAGGGGAAGTGAAGCTATTGAGGATGGCTGCCTCATACAGGGACAATAATGATAGCCATAATATTTTACATGTCTTCCCTTAACAGTGCTTGTTGGCAGGAGGGAAGAGGAGGATGTGATTTCTTTAAGCCTTACGTTTTCAAATGAGGAGGTATAACTAAAGAATGAGCCAGGTTTACCAGGAGCAAGTTAGAGTTTATTATTAATGTTGATTAGTTTTGTTCTTTCAGTTTTTAGAGTGTGAGGCTGAGTGATAAAAGATGTGCATGAATGTTTATTTGATTAGAGCCAGCAAATAAGTCCAGAGGGTGGTTGCTTTTGCTGGGTGTTTTTAATAACCAAATAATTTCTTTGATATCATTTCACAGACAACTAATATGAGTCACAACATTTAAGGCAGTCATTTGCCTCAAGGGGTTGTTTTCAACAATGTGTGTGKTTTTTTTCCTGGTTTATTTATTAATTTTTCTTTTTGAGGAGAAGTGAACTGTTAACCTCAGATTGAAAAGCGATTCTGAAATACCTGACTTGGGTTTACCAGTGAGATAAGTAGTAATTAAAAGGTGGCATGGTTTGGTAATATGCAAATGCTCAACTCTGATCTCTACTTGAAACGTATTGAGTTGATTTTAGGTGAAGTGAACCCTGAGGTGCTGAAAATTTTGTTTCTCATGAGGCCACAGAATCACAGAACGGCTGAGGTTGGAAAAGATCCCTGGAGTCTGACTGGTCCAGGCCCACTGCTCAGACAGGATTACTTAGAGCAGGTTACCACATGTCCAACTGAGTTTTGGGTATCTCCAGTGATGGAGACTCCCCAGTCTGCTCCGATATTCCGTCACTCTCACAGTATTTTTTTTTTCTTATACTTAAGTGCAAAAGGTAACTGATCCAAGTCTATAAACATTTAATGCAGTGAAGAGAGAGSTGCCCTAAAAAGGGTCTTTGAGGAAAAAAACTGAAAAGATTTGACCCGCAGCAGTTGTATGCAATAAACAGTGGTCTTGAAGGAAAGTTATTCTGTCCATGAACTTCCAAGATATATTCTCATTTGAAGGATTTTCTTGTTGGTTGTGGCCCTTCCTCCCTTGCCCAAATATGTAGGGTTTCAAAAGATAATATGTATGTCCAATGCTGTATGTATGTTAGTAATCTCATTTTCTTCAACAGAGCTTGGAAACTGGAAGAAGTCACTGGTGTACATGTGGATATGATGGATTGGGACCAGAGTATTGAGTGAAGATATGTTCAGAAAATAATAATGTTTGCAAGAAACTCGGCTTGCTCTTTTGAAAATGTGGTTGATGCCATCCAGCTCTAGGTTGGATGATGGTTGGGTTGGTCTGACTTCTTTCTGGTAGAGATTCACTACAATTGTGCCAGCTTCATCTTTCAAAATAACACAGAACAGGTCAGTAAACCTAAATCTGGTATCATTTCACATTAGCTTGTCTCATATAGCTGTTTATCTGTCTGTACAACTATGTCTCATCACACTGTATGGGTGTTTCTAAGTTATTAAAAAAATACGAAAAATACACAGAATTCTTTGAAGCATATTGATTATCTGCAAAAAGTTATTTCAGTGTGTGTCAGYATTCTCTTTTGGGACATATTCTTCTTTTCCTGCATATTTCATTCTTCAGTCAATTATCTGACTCTTCTGCTTCTTCAAGTTGAACACTTCTGTGTTTTCCAATTCCTTCCATCTTAAAAAAAACCCAACAATTCTGTTGGTTAATTAATTCTGTGTCTTCTTTTAATTGTCTTTAGCTGCTATGGAGAGAAGAACTATTAGCTTAATTTTTCAGTGAGACTTGAAGAGAAAAAACATCAGTAAAAGTCACCAGAATTCATTGCTCATGCTGATGATCTGCTGAAGTCTGTGGCACAACCTACCATGGCCACGAGTGGAGATGAATTTTCTTTCATCTAGTTGATGCAACTGAGGGAGACACAGGAGTCAGGTACTCATCTGCAGGAATCTAGTGCCCRTGTCAACATCTGGTGATGCTGAAGCAGCTTCTGTCTGCAGGATGCCAGCCTTAGGCAGGCTTTTGTTCAAATGAAGAGCAATATTTTGTTAGTCTCCAAGGTCACCTTTAGATGTGTGATTCTTGGGCATGACTCCTATTTAAAGGACAGAGAAACCACTTCTACCATTTTTATATGGGAGCAGTATGTACTGTGGTGATCTCTTCTGCTCCTTAAATAACCCCTCTGGGCTAGCTGTAACACTTAGATAATTTAATGTGCAAATTTGCAGGTTGCCGTCATTATGTTCCTTCTCGTAAAGTACTTTATACTTTAGGAACAATTTGGCCGAGGCAGCAGAGATACTTCTGTGTAAATATGTCATGAGATCAAGCTTTTTAATGTTCATAAAAAGACAGGATGTCAATTTAAAGTCTCATCTGTCCCATGCATCTTAGGTCCACTGATTTATGAAGTACTGTAAATTGCAATCATATAAGCCTGTAACACTCTGGCAGCTATTTAAATAGCAAAACTTTCTTCCAAAACCGTGATATATAGAAGACATAAAAGTTTCAAAGAGAGAGTCTGGTTTAATAGGGAAAGGGTATTAGCATTCATTTACTGACAAGAGAGAGCTGATTTTCCTTACAAGAAATGCTCCTTTCGTAACCACCCCATGCTTAGTATTAATCAAATCACAGCCTTGCTGCTGTCAGGATCCTGGGTGAGATTCTGCATATGGGGAGCTGGAAAAGGTTAATACTCTCTGAATAGGCTGGTGACACACTTAAAAAGAGTTGAGCAGTCAGGGCACGCACTGAATTTCATGTCCCCAGCAAAGTGCTCACTTTCCGGTGGAAACAAGGTTCCATCAAACAAGCATTCRCAACCAAGAGGGAGACAGAAGTTGAGGTATCAGTCTGTGACTAGAAAGTGTAAGGGCCGAGCGTCGTCTTAAGGATGCTCGGATTTACCTAGGATGTTCCCTTATACTCTGCTTACCCCCAGTTGCTGTTTCACACAGCTCCTGGGGGACTGGGATGCCAGCAGGCAGAAGTGCAAATGCCTGCCAGTTTTAGGTGCATTAGATTGGCACTTCTGAGATGATAAAAGACACATGAGTCTCATGAGATGGGAATAGGGGATTCAAGCAGTCTGCCTAACTCACTCATGTTGGCACAGAAACCTTTGTTTGTAAGTAAGCTGAAGACTTCAGCATTTAAAATAGCTCTTATCCTCAAGGCCACGATGACAGGAAAATAGGGTAGATCGGCCTGCACCATGGCTAGCATGGAAGCAATGAGAGGTAGCCCAGGACAGTGGTATGTGCTGATCTGCTTTTTAATATCAGAAGCTAATTGTAGCTCAGAATAAGAAAGATGGTGTAAAGATTTCCCATCTAACAGATATCTCAGATGATAAAGATATTTACTGAGAAAAAGATATAACTAAAAGATAATTATTCAACATTTAGCTGTATTTGGCCCACAGTGAAGAGACTATTGAAAATGAAATTATTCTTTGTAACTGGGATCATTTTGAGAGACTCAGCACTAAATTGGTTTATAATTTTGAATGTTTTAGGAGGACAAATAAGGCGTGTTAAAAGGTGTAATTGTTGTTGTTTTATGGAGGGTGCCTTAGGCTGAGGGCACCCATCCTTAGTCTCTTCATGTATGTCTTCCTAAGTGACCCAAACTGCTCAGTACATCTGCAGCACAGAGAAAATTGAAAATACATCTTTACAAATACAGAACAACGTGCTGCTTTGGTGGAGGTGGGGATCATTCTGATGTAAAGGCTGCCTGTTTGGTAATGAGGTTAACAAYGTTCTGGCTGTGGTAGCACAAGGGGAATGCTGAGATTTGGCACCTGCAAGGTGCCCAGTGGGAGATAACGTTGCATGCCCCTCTCCTCCTAAGGAGGCTGACAGGACCTCTTGCTCTCAGTGCTCACGAAAGGCTGTAAGGAAGAAATTAAAATCTCACTGGTGAACGTAAGCCTAGCACCGAGCACTTGACTGGGCTGTGCCACTCAAGTACCAACGAGGCTGCTGGAGCCTCTAAAATAATTGCCCATGAACAATGCTAGGTGTAATGTGCCTCTTATCATGCAAAAACCTTTTTTTGTGTGTGTGCGTGCATAACGCTAGTGTTTCATTTCCTATAAACCAAACTCTCTATTATAACATTATCCTCCAGGTGCAACAAGATAGCTACCGTGCTACATTAGGACTTGGAGAGGCCTCTTGGAGGCCTGTTGGAACCATGATGTGGAGGAGGAGGAGGGGAGCTCCCCTCAGCAGAGACCTGCCACAAGTACCAGCTCAGCCTTCTGTACAGCAAGGCCTTGCCAAGGTCGTTAAGCCCCCTAGTCCTGCTGCTCCTGTGCTGGGAAAGAATGAGTTGTCATAGCTGCAAATGGGYAGTGTTTAGCACTGGCTTGGCCAGGCTGTTCTCAAGGAACCAAACTGAGAGGGAGTCAGGGCTGTCTCCTCATCCCGGGCTAGGGGCCCGTGAAATGGTGCTTGTTAAAACAGCAGCAGGACTTGACAGGGAGCAGTTATGTACAGCCCTGGGTGCCACGTTCATCGGTTCCACCTGGTTTAGTTCTGATTTCAGTGCTAGGTCAAACAAAGGTTCTGAAAGGAGATGTAAAACATTGGATTGAGCCTGAGGTGCTGTCTTCGTAGTCTCATAATCCCCCTATCTCCAGGCCAGATTCTCAATGAATGTTAATTTCTATACTGCACCTAAATGTAGTGATAGAAAGATTTGACTCATGATCTTGAATTTCTTTTGCAACACAAGGAATTTTTACAACCATGAACATGCAATTTTATTGGATTAAGGAAGGTAGATCACTGAAATATAAATAAATTTTAACTGCAGCAGTACAGTACAACATCCAGGAAGGATTACTCCGTGACCTGTAGCAAATCTTTGTCTCAGTCATGCCAAAAGCAGCTTGCTCCTGTACCTGAGAGGGCTGGAGGAAGAGCCCATATCCCACATAGACGTCAGACTGAGGGCCAGACTCTCACAAGTGGCCTGGATATTTATGATACCATGGTGAAGAAAGCTCCTTTGAAATCTGGCACTGGAAATGTATCAGTGGGTTTRTCTTACTCCAGAGCTCTGTTTTCCAACTAAGATTCATGAGATTGTGTGCTATAAAAGATGAAAAAATCCCTAAATTCTGTCTAGTGTTGCATTTGATGCTTTTTCACAACTTGTCTGAAATATTCTTCGGTTTGTCCAAATGAGCTGGTGTGTGTGTGTCAGTCCTCCCACCAGTGTGAACAGGCTAACTGGGGGATCATTTCCAATRCACCGTGTTCTGAAATGCTGCGTTTTCTGCCTTCATAGCTGATTATTCCATTCTCCAGAGAAGGCAGCACAGTAGTGTCTTAGCTTTATTGTCAGGAGAAGGCTCTTCTCCTAAAAGCTTTCCTCACCACTAAATTCACAAGCTGGACACTCAGGATAAAAACAGATTTCTACATTTTAAGCCAAATGCACTCTCATTGTTTTCAATTGTCTTTTAGTTACTGATGTACAAGAATATGTAGATTAAACCATAAAGGAAAACAGGAGTGCACACGCTTGGTGAGAATTGCTGCATTGCACAGCAAATCATAAATACCACGTAACTTTGCTGCTGTCGGTTGTGTTGCTTGGCTCCCTCCTGTTTCCAGTTCTGCCATGGCAGCAGCCCAAGTTCTGTGCTCCAGATCCTCCAGCCTCCAATAGTAAATCAGGAAGCAGCTTTGCTAGCTGAGGCAGCAGAGCTTCACGATGCTCAACTGAGGCTGGTTTTTGGATTCTGCAGAGATAGAGGTCTTTGGAAATAAGTCCCTTAATGCTGGCGGTGTCAGGCTATGTCACGTACAAAGACATTTCATTCAGCTACGTTTAGGTATATTTTCCATTTCAACAGATGTGTGCTCTGGTTTGTAAGTTTTCTATAGCTATGAGTGAGGTGAGAAAGCTGGTGGGGAAGCAGCGTCAGCTGAGAGCAGGATTCAAGTGTTTGCTGGTGCCGAGCAGTTGTTCGCGTAGAAAACAGCGTGTTCTGGGTCTGAGTTAGATGTGATAGCACTGTAGATGTGAAAATTTGTACTTATTTTGCATGTTGGAACTTCCAAGTTTGTATGCAGGACTCCAAAATCTGTTAATTTGCCTTGTAACCATAGATGTCTGTGAACGCCGCAAGAGTCCGTTTGTGACATTAAAACTTGGTTCCTGCATTTGCGCAAATGTCGATGTGAAAGGGTACAGTGTCTGAGTTTAATCATTTTTGTGCCAACGTTGGATCCACAAAGAAGTGGGTCTSTTTATCTGTGTGTTCTAAGGTGTGTTCTGGAAATGCCTTTCCCGGGCACCCCAGGCCCCCTCAGCACAAACCCAGCCAGGGCAGCACTGCTGTGACACTGCCTCTGGAGAGCAAAGCCTCAAGCATYGCAAGGAAAAAGAGGAAAAATTTCCCTTAGGGGAGAGGTGGTATCACGAGTTGTTCCACATGAGAGCACATGCTCATAAAGGAGCAGAAACTGTTTCCAGCACGGACAGTGCCATACATTTGATTATCTGATGATGAAGACTCCAGGATGTATTCCTATGACAAATCTACTTCTTGCCTTTGTTTTCTGGAGCTGTTCATACAAAGAGGAGGATTAATAGATTGGTGCTGGTCTAATGCTTTAGTGATTTACCCTAGACCTGGAATAGTAAGACTGAGAATAAGGTTTTAGATAGCTCTTGCTTGCTTAATTTCAACACCAGCCAGAACACAGTAATTTGTTTTTCACACGACTCACATGCCGAGTTTGTGCTTCCTCTAAATGCGCAAGTTGGTTTGTTTGTTTAGATTCTTATCATTACCAAATTCTCTGAATTCTTGAAAATCCTTCTGTTGTTTTCTAATAACTGCCTGCTTTCTGTAGTTCTCACCAAGCCTATTCATTTTCTGTCAATTTGGAGTATACGGCTAACACACCCAGAAAACAAATCATCCTTAGTCTGCAGTGACACAAACCCTCCCTTTGGCAAGAGATCCAGTAATTTAAGCCACTAGTGTTCTTGGCTGCTCCCCAGCCCACTCACAGAAACGATTTCTGCAGAGCTCTCAGGAAAGGACAGAGAGTTAACTGGAGGAGCTGAAGGGACAGTGCCATTTTACAGGACAGCAGAGCAGGAAGAGTGGATGTGGGAAGCAGGCAGAAGGTAAAGGTTGGAAATGGCTCTGCTGCTGAAAGGCAGTGCACAAACARCAGCCAAAGGGGCTGAGGATCAGCACAAATAAGTGGTTTGGGGACCACAGCAACAAAATAGTGTGGAAAAGCGATTGGTACTGGAGAAAAGTGAGAGAGAAATGGTTTGCTCCCAGGTCAATGCTATTTTCTGTTCTACCTATGTKAAAAAAGCTTGAAGATTTGTTTTTTTTTTTCCTTTAGGATTTTTGTAGTCTTTCAACTAACACTGGCTCAAAGCAAGGTAAGCTGACGTGCTTTCCCACAGATACAGCCAGGGATGATCATCCACTGTGAAACCTTCATGTAGAGCGTGGGATGAATGTGCTGCTAAAAGTATTCAGGGGAGATTCTGCTTTGATAGGTTTGATATTGAGACATCCCTACCTTCTGCACTTGTTGTCTCCAGATAATATCCCAAGATGTTAGGCATGTTTTATATATTTCATAATACTTACAGTTGGCAACCAAAAGAGAACCTACTGTGTTATGGCTTCAGCCAAGAAACAAAGAAAAAAAACTTTATTACTCTAATTTGATTAGTAAGAGGAGATTTAATTGTTATAAAAGGACAAACAAGTAGAGAGCAGAGTTTGACTTGCTCAAAAAGACAATCTGTGAATGGGAGAACCAAGGATGCAATTCTGAGCTTGATCCCTGTATCCTGTGCCTGCATTTCTGTGCTACCTGCAGCTCACAATGCTGAGGAAGCAAGCACAGTTTTACTCTTCTCTTCACACTTTGCATGTGCATTTTTAGACAGCAGACCTGCTGGATTATGATTTTATAGCAAATGAATTTGGAGGACGACTTCAAAGGTTGTTTAGTTCATGACCTGTGTCATACAGTGGGACTGGCTGTATCTGTGTTACTTCTTACAGCGTTTGCCTAACTTAATCTTAAAGATTCCCAGTGATGAAGGCTCTACAATTCATCTGGCAATCTACTTCAGTACTTGATTTTTCCCATTGGAGAGCTTATTAACATTCAGTGTTAAACTGCTGTGCTGCTATTTATATCCGTTACCTCTGGTTCTATCCACCACAGAGAAGAGGCTCTTCTTTGAGTTAAAAACAAGAAACAAAAACAAAACAACCTCCAAACCCTCTGTAATTCGGTCTTTGTGGCCTGTTTTCCCTAGATTCTTAGTTGTTCTCCTGCTCTTCCTCTGAACTCTCATTATTTGCATCTATATTGCCCAAAACATTGGACACAGGAGACATTGATCTAGCTGCGAGCTTATTAATGCTGAGCAAGGTGCTCAGAGAAAGACTGCAGGTTATGGTTTGTAGATTATCCTCCTGTTAAACCATTCCAAGGCCTTTTCCAGGATCCAGCTTCAGCTGATATTCCACATCCCTTGGTTTTATATATTCTTATACTTGGTTGAAGGCCAGGCTTCCAAGATAGCTTTTCCAATTTACTAAAATCATTTTGTATTCTAAACCTGTCATTCAGTATGAATGCAGTTCTTCCGAGCTTCACCTCACCTGAAAATTTAATAGCACGCTCTACTTTCCATCACTTTGATAATTAATAAAAGTAATGAACAATATGAAACATGGGACAGACCCTGCAGAACTCTTCAGTATATCCTTACACCCTGAGATTCTAACATGAGTGGTCACTTTTTGGATGCAGTCACCCAGTCATTATGTGTTTACCTGTCACATAGAAAGTTTTAGCACAATTTTTCCCCTACCTTGGGGGGATTGGTGAGTAAAACAGTATAAAAACCTTACTTTGTTTGAGACTGATCGAATCTACTTCATTTGATACTGATCAGATCTTCTGTTTCTAACATCCAGAAGGTTTGTTACCTGCTTCTAGAAGTAAAATATATTTCCTTAATGTGTTTTGTTCTTAACAAATACACTGTTGGCTGCATCTCATCTCCTGGTTATCTTCCTGATTCTAGTGGACAGTTTGATTTGTTTCCCTAGGAATTGGAGCTGATATGATTGATTTATAAATCTCTCAGCTGCTCTTTTCTCTCTTCGAAGGACTGCACTGCGCTGATAGTCTTGCAGTAGCTTATTCCTCCTCGAAGTTGAATGCTACCAATTATTCAGTTGCTTCAACCACTTCTTTCAGGATCTTCAAAATGTTCATGAGCCTCCATCAGTCTCAAGTGTTGCTCTTTTATCAGGAGCAGTAACTGTAAGGACCATTGGCTTGCAAGGTGACATTTTAAGTAAAGATTGATTCAAAAAAAGGCTGTGAAATCTCAGGACTCCCCTCTGGATAGCTTTCCTCTTCTCACTGTAGACAATTATTGGCTTTGTTCTTCTTCCTACTATTAATATTTCTTTAAAATGATTTCTTGCTGCTTATCATGTCTAACTAGTAACCTCTGTTTTGTGTGTCTTAATCCCTTTGATTTTCTGTGTTCACATTCTTTCAGTCTCTTCTATAACATCTCATCTTGTTCCTGCTCTTTTAAACTCCTCCTTCATTGGCATTAACTGCTTAAAACCATTTATCAAAGTAAAAAAACCCTGCCCACTCCTCTCTCTAAATGCTTTTTTTTCCCTCCTGCTCTTACTTTTCCCACACTTATTTAAATGAAACTGATGGTTTTTCAGACATAGAGTAGATATTTTCCTGGTGCTTGTCCATCAATGCTCTGTTTTGACCATCTTCCCCTGCCCCCCATGCAGCCAAGAAGTCAAGAGCAGCTGGGCATGGGCAGTTGCTTCCCGAGGGCTTCCAAACTAGGTGACTGGGTTATAAATGTTAGTGCTCAGACGTTTTAAAAAATCTCCCCCTGCTTTTAATTTGTCAGAACCTATTTCCTAAACTGGAAGTGAATTTATGAATAGTTTCTGTGCCCCTAAAGCTGCATTCCTAAATGATTTTACTGCTTTTAAAAAAACTCACCCAGAAGTAATTGCTTTATTGGAAGTGGTTGAAGCTCAATAATATACAGGCAAAAGTCTCTATAGTCTTTGAGAAATCCTCTATTCAGAAAGAGTCCATAGGACCATCTAATGCTTTCAAGACACAAACTCAGCGGATATTTTTTGTTTTGGAGAGAAAGAGTCATGAGAATGTTTAACTCCGGGCTGCATTCGAGAGCAAAATGTGGACTGTGGAGATGGAAAACATACAATATTGAAGGGGAAAAAATAATTGAAAGTCAGGAAATAATTAGTAGTTCAACAGTAAAAGCTCCTGAAAACTCTCTATTCTTTATGTTATTACCCTCTGAGAAGTAGGACATTGGCACTTTGTGGTGTCTTAATTAGTTTACCGGGCCATATTTTCCAAGTAACCTGTGCTTGCAGTTGGCACATCACTGCTTGTTATTAACACGGCCGTCAGAATGAAAATTCAAGGTAGTGTGAGCAGTACTGCAAGCTCAGTAAATGTCAGGAACTGGGAGCGTGAACCATACGTCAGAGAAACCTCATGGAATTTCTGGCCCAAAAGAAGAAGAAGGGCATAGAAAAGGAGAAAGTCTAGTGAGGAATTGTAACTTAAAATATTAACACTGACAAAGAACAGAAGAACAACTCCACTTACTCTATCTCAAGCCATTAGCTTTGATTTAGTGCAGCCATGGAAGCCTTTTGGTAGTTTCCTTAGTATCTCCAGTCTCTGGTTTAATAGCATTTGTTTAAATGAGGAGTGGACCCTCAAGCAATATTTCTCTTTAACAGACAAGTCCCAGCGCAAAGTAATAAGTAAACTGGGAACAATATATTTGGAAAGAAGAAATAGATTTTGCTAGCTCAATTTAAGGAAATATTTATTACACATAATTTCTCAACTGTTTTCTGAGTAAGCTATATAAAATAGTCCTCAGCAAAGCAGAAGGAAGGGAAAAGTCTGTGCCCTTATGGGGAACTTAATCTTCTATGTCATTTTAAGTGATGTCTTTACTTGTATGAACTGAAGGCATCTATCCTGGTCGTCTCAGAAATTTTAGTCTTGAAAAGACCATCTTTTTGAAGGCTACCATGCTCCTACATCCTGCTTTTCATTCCCTGCTAATTGGCCACAATCTGAACAACATTACAGGGAGCAAAAAGTTGCTGAGGATATTTGCACAACTTTTGAAGAGTCCTTTGCGTGCAAGGACATTTGAACAACTATGCCAATGTCTTTGAAGGAAAAGCTTCTGTAAAACAGCCAGGAAAGACTTAGAATGAAAAAGATCCAAGAGTAACTTTGGGGCTAGTGTTGCTTTTTATAATCACACATAGATTATCTTTCACCTCTGTTTCTCCTTGCTTCTCTTTCCTTTCTTCTCTCTTTTCAAAATATACCGGATCTCCTGTATATTCATGTTTCTAAGTTTAAAAACTGCTTTATTCTCATTCATAGGACTTGCTTTAAGGAAAAGACATCGGAATGGCTGACTGAATCAGTGACCATGACAGAGGTAACTCACTTGCCTAGTGATCGTTTTTGGTCTATCTGGGCAATCAAGCCTCTACCCCAACATTTTGAGTCCCATGGAGGCATGGGTGTGATGATGCCTGGCAGAGGGGAATAGGAATTGCTGTATTCTGCATTGCTCCCTTAGCCCCATGTGAGACTGTCTTGTTTGGTGGAACCTATTAAAACCCACAGACATTACTTCCTTGCAGTTAATAACGCCTCCTAACTAAGTTTGTGCTGCTGGGCTTCTCTAAAAAGCAAGAAGGTTGAGTTTGAAACAGCCTTAGAGCACATACATTGCATAAAAGTAACGTAGTTCAACAGCATCCAAATAACTGCTTTTTTTTTTTTTCCTTTTTTTTTCCCTTTATGTAAGCATATTAAATTTGTATTGAGCTTCCAGGGTACCATTTATCCGTAGCTAAAAATACAGATCAGTGTGCCGCACTTGGGCAGATTTGTCTCCCAAATGTTGTTTTTGTGAAGAATGTATTTCCTACTGAGCATCGCAAATAGACTTGAAGTAATTTTGTTTTGAATGTAACATCCCATTGAACCAAGACGCACTGCTGTGGATGGAAGATGGTGTTCCCTCCCTTCTTAGAAATGTCCTGCTGACTTTTCACTTTCCCATCACTGTGAGCTTGGTAATCCCTTTGAAGACCCAGATGCAGATATTTTACAACCACGTTATTAAATTAGCTTAGTAGTTCCTTTGCCTTACCTCCATGGAATTGTAATAGATCACTCTTCACCTTGCTGCTTCCTTATTACTTTTATTAGACATGAGAACATAATTGAACCAATAGAGACACAGGTTTTTTTAGAAATTGATTCCTTATCTTTTTAAATTCAGTTACCCGTGGTGTTAAATTCTGTTCCTTTTGTTGATGCAGTCAAGCGTTGTGTTTGCTTTGCTTCGCTTCCCCGAAAGTGGTTGCTAGCTTCAGTGTTGGGGATTTCAATGTTTATTATACTTGCTTTTTTGCCTCTTGTGAACTTACTCCTGTTTTTTTTTCATCCATCTTCTCTATTGAAAGACTTTCCACTGTGCATATCTTTCTTCACTTATTTCTTCGCCAAAGAAATTGTATAAATTGTACAAACATGAGCAAAAACTGGTCCAAATCTGCAGTACTGGGAATACGCTGGATCATGTGTTGATAGGGTGGTGACATGTTCATCAATATAAGAATTTGGAAAACTGAGATGCCTGTTAATATGCAGTGAGGCAGGTGATCCTTACAGCTGGAATTACAGAAAATATGGTCTCTGTCAACTTGCCTTGCCTTGCTGACAGCGCTGCACACACGGGCATGCATCATGTGCAAAGGTAGATGATTCCTTCAGCCTGTGACTCATAAATAGCTTGGACCCAGGCCACGTTCCTTGAGGCATTCCTCATTCAGTTCTTACTGGTCAATCCGGTACTCCCAAGCACCGCTAGTCAGCACAGTGAAACCGCAGGATACTGAGCCGGGGATGGATTGATGGAAAGGAAGCTTTCCTCCTCCTTGCCACTGCTCCTGTTGTGCCGGCTGCTTCCAGAGGCTCTGCAATGTGCCATGGGATGGGATGGCAGAGGCGAAGAGCCTGAGGTAGTGGTGCCATTTGCTCCTGGGTTTGTCTCACTATCTGTGTTGGACCTACAAATGGGATAGGGATTGGTCATAGGCAGTTGCTTACTACTTGAGTGTCTTCTTGGGCCAAATAATACTTGTGGCAGAGTGGCTGCAATGAGAACCTTAGCAAAGGCTTGGCAGTGAAGAACAGGGTACCATCTAGGACAGGTATAAAGGTAGATTTCACCCTTCTTTCTGTTACAGATTGGCACTGGGTCATTTAAATAAGGGAAGGGAAAGTCACGTGTGGAAGAAAATATTCTTCTGGGGATATTTGAACCATTTCCTGGGGGTGTTTGAAGCATTTTATATAACGGATCTATCAAGCAGCCAATTGAAAATGAAAGAGAAAAGAAAATAAAAAATGTTCATGTTGTTTGCCCATGGTATTACAGAGGAACTGCAGTCATTATGTTGGACATGCTATAAATGCATAGCAGAAAACGTCCCATGTGCCTAAAGTTGCTATGATTTAAGACAAATGAGCATATAAGGGAAATAGGGAATATTGCTGTGGCTGGACAGGCAACAGCTAAGCCAGAGTGGTTTCCTGGCTGTTTGGAAAGTGCAGGCAATACTGAGAAGAGGTGAATTTGAGGAAGGAGGCGAAGGAGGAGAGTGAAGTAGTTTTGTGAATATATATTGAGAGATGCAACAGAGATAACCAAGACTCCTCTGACTGTTACTGAGTGAAACCTGCCGTATGTGTGTCACAAATACTGGGCTTAGGAAAAACTAAGATCACAGCACTTGAGCTAGCAATTACGTGGATGGAAGGGAAATGGAAACACGAGTTTGAACTGAGGATACAGCGTATGCCTGCATCAGGGTTACCAGATTTAGAATAAAGAACTGTGCTTTCTAAGAGAGAAAAAAGAGAAGTCTTTCAGCACTTTCAGCATCCAAAATACCATTTGATATATTTAGGAAGAAGGACTTAGTAGTCAGTGAGCTTTAGTGTTCAGCCTGAAGCTCAGTCATTCAGTGCCCGCTCAATAGATAGACCCAGACTGAGCCAGATTGCCCAGAGCATTATTCTCATTTGTGCTACCTAAAAGCCCTGAGTTGCTGGGCTGCTGCTGTGACTGGCAGATCAAACTGAACGTTTTTTTCCTTTGTCATAGGCTGTTTCAAATTAGTCCTTAAAATTAAGATTTGTCTTTTGGTCTCACTAGCTCAAAGCATCTTTCCTCCCCACTAAAGTTCCTGGTGCATTTTTCAGCAAGAGCTCCCGGCCTGCAGCTGTAAAGATCTACTTGCCAATGTTTTGCTGGTACTTTGGAATTTCAGGCTTGGCCCCTTGTGTCCACGTGCTCCTGGGACAATAGAAGGGAGAACAATTCAAAAGTGAGACAGATAAGAAAGGAAGGGGTTTCTGAGCATAGTGGATTTAAATAGTAAACCATAAYGTGTCAGTAGCAGAGAGATTTTTAACACTGAGTATAAGAGCAATATGCCTCTTCTCTCAGTGTTGTTTTTATATTAAGAACAYCTCGTTCTTGGAGGGGTAAAGATTGCAATTAAAGCTTTCACTTCCCATGCAGAGTACTCTGGAGTTTTGTTTCTCATCACACATAACGATAGTGTGAATGAATTAGATCTCCTCACTGGTTGTGCCTATGTGCACCCCCAGAACGGTGCTAGAAGAAGCTGCTTAAACTTGTTCACTGCTGATGTCCTATGGAACATGATAATTGAAATATGGGTATTGTAGACATGCTATAGAAAATATGCGGCTATCACAGCAAGACTGCTCTTAAAATAACTAGCAGAGCCGGGGATGGGAGGGAGATTCAGCAAAATGTTACCAAACAGCTTTTGTGCTTTCTGAAGAATTAGGAATAGGACTTGCTCTTACAGGCCTGCACATTTTAGGTAAAAAATCTTACTAAACTGACCAGTCTCTTGATATACGTTGGTCAGTTGTCATTCATACACTTCTAACTTCTTTGAAGGACTAAAATGCAAGGTAAAGCAAAGACTCATGGTCCATCTACTGTATGGCCCATATGGCACCAATTCTGGTAATTTGAGCTGATCCAAATCACCAGAATTGAATTTCAAATGTTCACTCCAAGTGTGTATGAAGAAAGTTCACACCTGCATGAAAAATTGTGGAAAATCCATGTAGTTATTCCTGTGTGCTAYAACAACCATCTCACATTGGCATCCTATTGGGCAGCAACTGCTGAGGAGGTGCCTGGAAAGAAGCAGTGACCACAGACAGATGCAGATACCACAGAGCTGTCGTGAGTAATTTGACTGAGGTCACAGTGTTTAGGATTAAAAAAGGCAAAACAAAGCAAAATAAGGGCTACTCTGGTGGATGACAACAATTTGATAGTACAAATAATTTAGAAATGGCACAAAGTTTTGCTCCAGTGCGTACCCTATGAGAAGGGGCAGGTAGGGTCTTGTGGTTTGGATGTTACCCTAGGTCATTGGTGCTGAGCTTCTTAAGGTCTGTTGGAGGCCATGTGTCTGGAAGCAGGTTTCCTTTCTGGAAAACTGGTAACAACAGTTTTAGGACCCTGGGATGGGGACCTGAACTGATTTAGAAATGAGGACTACACGCAGACACCCCCGAGTGTCCCCTTTTCCAGGGAGATTTGCTTACTAGAGTGACAGGTCCAAAGATAAAATTTTCTGCTGTTGCTGGTTAGGCAGCTTGACTTCCCAGCCGAAGTGTGTAGCTGGAGAAACACAGCACACTGTAACTGTGCCACACCAGGAAGAAACATCAGTGCAAATCCAGGAGCAAAAACAGGCACCTTAAGACTAAGAACTGCTGATATATTTATATCTCAGTAAAAAATTAACAGATGGAAGAAAGAATGTATCCTCCAAACACCAAAGTATGCAGCTTTGAAAGATAATTTCATTTGGCCTGGGCTAAATCACTTCAAGACAAGTGAGAGCTTTGGTAGCAGGGGCATTTCTAAACACAGAGCTTGTGCAGGAGAGCTGCCCAGCACAGCAGAGGGTCAGCAGCTTCCTGCTCCCAAACTCTCCCCAATCCCTCTCTTTTCTTACTGGATTTTGTAAAATGTCCAGATGTGAACTTGAAGGTTGGCTTTCAGCAGCACAGTGCAGAATTCACAGTCATGGGAGAAAAAGGAAAAAGCCCTTTCTGTACCTCAACCGTGCCCTCTAACTCCAGCCGCTTTCCAGCTGCCAAGTGAACTGGTGGGAATGGAATCTCCTGTCTGCATAATATTTAGGAGCAGCTGTAGTCAGCACACTGGTTTGAAAACAATATAGTGACATTAAATCCTTGCACCTCACGGAATGATTAAGTCCTGGTTACTGATAGTCAGATATTGTGTAATTGTCCCACGTGCTCTGGAATASCTCACTGGAATCAACAATGTTAGATATTATTTAATGTGATGAATGTGGCAGGCAAAAGCTACTCCATCACAATAATAAATCCCATGACATTCAGCTACCTTTATYTTGGCAAGAACCCACCGAAGCTTCAGGCTTTCATGACGAACAAGTTGCCTACGAAGAGTGTTTGCAACATGAAGAGTGCTCCTGCAAATGAGGCAGAATCAAACTCTGCATTTTCCACGTCTTGTGCATAGCAGRGTAAATGCATTGGGGCTGCAAAAAACAGATGTTTGATTTTTGTCTGTATGCTTCAGTTTTTACTTKCTTTGTATTTTTACTTTCTTTAGATCCACTTCTGCCTTGCCACTATCTTGGTTTTTTTTTGCCTTAGTTGCCCACCTACTAATCCAATGCTATTTCAGAAGATACACACGAGGCAAAAGTGTTTGTGGGAGATGCTAAGGGAATTCCTGCTGTTTGCTCTTGTAGTGCTAGGCAGGCCTGGCATGCAAGGACAGAGATTCCCGTTTAGATTGGGCCCTGTTGGCTTCAGAATGGAAGTTATGAAGATGTGGAGTTAAAGATTATAGCTGTGCAGAGATTTGTTAGCCCAAGGACAAGGCAACCTCACCTGCAACAGCAGAAATGCAGCAGTATTCCCAGAATCTTTTATGTTTGATTAAAATGTCCAATGTGGGATGGGACTTGTCACTTTTCTCTGGATAGTCCCACTGGGGAAAAAGAAAAGCTATATGTGATGCATAGCCAGCAACAGATAGAGCGGAACTGGGAGAGAGGGGATGAGGCTCTTTAAAAACAGTTTGGGATTGTAAGAACGCTGGAGCACATCTTTASTAAACTTTTGCGGAGAGAAACCAAATGTTAAAAGCACAGAAGCAGCAAGGGCACCTAGCAGCGCTATGTGACTGTTTTAGGGTATGTGATTTCTGCAAGTCTGGATGAAAGTCACTGCTGTAATTGTTATTCAGGACAGAACTTGGGAATGTACTTGGGCTGCAAGTAGCCTGACCTGTGTAGGAAACTGTAAGTCATAAAGTGCCGAGTGTCCCCTGGAGCGAAGCCCTGGAAGAAGCAGTGTATCCAATATTTCACCGTCACATCATCTTCTCACCCTGCTAATGCAACCAAGAATCAGTTGTGCAAGTTCTTTTATCCACTATTAAAGAATTATGAGTGTAGCCTCTGCAGGTTTTTTTGGAGAAACACTGTGTTTTGAACCACTGGCACCAAAGGTTTGAACTGCTGTGCGGTATCAGAAGTGCTTGCAAGTGGCCACTGATGGATTTGGTCTTTTGTTATTGTGCTAATAATACAAGCGTTTTCCCTGATAAAGAGACCTCCATTTCAGATAAATCTTCTCCGTAGTAATTGGTGATAAATCATCTCCACAGGAGCTGGATTTCCTTTAAATGTAAAACATAGTATTTGTACATTCAGGTTGTTTAGGTGCAGTCAGCTTGACTGAAATAGCTTTTTTTAATCCTGAAAGAAGAAAAGCCTTCTTAAATATGAAAAGTCAGACTCTCAGAAGAGAAATCTCAGAATTAAGGATTCCCATGTACCCTCAGTCAAATCCTCCTCGCTTGCACTGTCCATGGTGTCTGGCTAAATTATCATTTACTGTCTTCTCTGCATGCTCTGGTGTCATTCCATGGGGATTTACACAATATTTCTTTTCATTCCTCATGTTTGGTGTGTGGCCTTGAAAACTGACTTCTTATAAACTGTCCTACCGCTGCTCTGAAAAAAACTTCAGTTATTCATGGCACTTTACAGTGCTCTCAATATGCTTTCTAAAGTTCTTATGRATACAAGTGAACTTACCTCCATTTAACGCTTTGCAGAGTAACAGCAGCTGGTGATGCTGCTGTTTTACATCAGGGGATCTGAAGCCTGAAGGATCTGAAGAAATATAAAGGATAAAATAAGAATCTCACATACTCTGGGGTTTCTAGACTGAAACATGGAGATCTCTTTTTTCCTTTTCTTTTTTTTTTTTTCTTTTCTTTTTTTTTCCCCCTTTTTTTTCCCCTCTCCAGACACTTTAGCTGTAATTGATCTCAGCTGCAGCTGGCACTCAGCAAGTCTTCCCAATCCAACTCCAAGAGTCCTAGACCCAGCAGCTGGAAACCAGGAGCAGTCACATGTGAGAAAACTGCCTGCCAAATATTGCAAAGGAGCTCTGGGTCAGGGCATGACCAGGGCACCATCCTCAGACGTGGCGTGGAAGGGCTGAACTGCATGAAAATCATTTTTCCTTCTGCAGTTCTCCTCATTGAGCATAACCGGCAGTTAGCCATGATGCAGGTTTTCCAGGCAAGTAAAAGGTTTCGCCAAATTTACTTATCTTCAGGAACAATCAATCTGAGGTGTTTGTTTTTAAAGATATTTGGCTTGCTTTCTTCTTTGTCAGTCTCTAAATCCTTTAATTTCTATATTTAAAAAAAAATGTAAATTATAGTTGCGAAATATTTYAGATTTTCTTTCTCTCTGCCAGACTGAAACCTGCACTTGCTTACCATATCAGATGATGCAGTTGAAGCATCTTTGGGAGTTTCAGTCTGATCATTTCTTTGTAAATTTAGTGAATAGAAATTGTTCCAGAGAGGCCTGTTCTGAAAGATTTTGATTTTACAGTTATATAGTTTGCTTACAGTTATAAGGACCTACCTATGGCTTTATTTAGTCAGCATTAATAGAGTTACATTTTCATTTAAATCATACTTTCTATTCAGGCAGGTCATTCCTCAAGTATTTGTTAATATACAAATAACCTGCAGTGATACAGGTGCTTGAACCCTATTCCTGGCATGTTAGGAGAAGAATACATGTTGCAGAAGAGGGTTCGGCCAGCAGCCAAATATCTTCTTATACCAAGTTTTTCCTCAGATTTTTGAGTAAAGAGTAAGCTGGCTGTGCAGCTTGAGCAGAATACATAGAATCATTTGGAGTAAAGGAGCTCAAATTCTTTTGGATTTTAAAGCTCTCCAGAATTTTTTTGTAATTGGCAGTAAAACAGTAAAGCRCTTAAAATGCAAACTATAACAATAAACAGGGCTTTGTTTTATATTTATGGCTTGTGAATAAAGATTGAACAAAGACAGTAACTTTTAATTTTGCATTAACCCAGCTCCGCTCTGCAGTAACTCTGAGGTGTCTGATGGGAAGTCAGGGAGAAAAAYGTGGAGAAAAATGAATCAATTACTGCATGTGCCTTGCAGTGGGCTGGCCTTGGTGAAGTACTCTAAGCCTGTCAGCTAGTGACAGCTTCTTCTACCTGCACAAAATCACCATTTTAAGAAACCAAGTAGTACTGATATGACTGTAATACATCTGAAGGTGCACACTGCTATGATTTTCCTGAAGATGGCATCTGAAGCTGCTAGCATGCTGAATATCTCTGCTGCATCTGTTTGTCATCTGTGGAATATGTATCAGGTTTGTTGAAAGAGCTCAGCACTGAGCACATCTCTGTCTAGCATCTAGTACAACCTAGCTCTGTACTTCTGATCCTGGTACAAGAAAACACGTAAAAATTTCCTTTGCTTCGAAAGCCACAATAGACTTAAGCAACTCCCTGGAGTATCTCTGAGTATCCAGAACATAAGTTGTATTGAAATGTTATGTCCACAAATTGCATATGAATGTAGTGGAGCACTTCTCATCTTCCAGATTGCCAGAGAGTTTTCCAAAGCATTGAACCATATCCCCTGTGTTTGCATTGAGTTGGCAAATGAGGGGTTTTCCAGTGTTTTGGCTAAAGTGAAAAGTGAAGGGAAAAATGCATTTGGATCAAAGCAGATGGATATTGTTCATATCTTTTTAGTTTTGAAGTGTATTGAGAAGTGGTGGTGTAGGAAAGCTTTGCTTTGGGTTAACCTGGAATAATTTTTCAATGCAAATGAAAATACTTCRTGTTATAAAAAAAATCTATAAAAATATCAGAATATCTCATGCTAAGGGTTTGGGTTAGTTTTTAAAATCAAATTACAATAAAAGAGTCATTTTAAAATAGAAAGCGCCTCTTAAAATGGAAAACTTTCRGAAATATTTTGAAAAAAAAGTCCCRTTTTTTAATAACTGAAATTAGTTTTCATTTTAACCAAGCTTTGCAACTAGCAAAGCGGCACTGATGTGCCATTTGGGGATGAATTCACTTTTTGCCAAGAGGTTCTCTGTCCAGCGTTTCTTTGAAGAATGCTGGCAAAGCACATGAGAATGTCGCTGTTACTGCCCCATTAAGAGAAGTGTTGAAGGCAGTGCCCAGGCAGGAGGTAAGACTGTGGGTTTTTAAATCTCACCCCCCAAAATAAGTCAATAGTAAGTTACATTCCCAGGAACAACATCACATATATTTGTCAGCTTTCAGAGGACACTGCTGGCAAAATGACACTTAAAGACACTTAAAGAGCAATGAAAGAACATCTTTCCTAAATTGYCCATTCATGTTTTTTCTTTCTTTTATTTTGAGCACCACTATAAATCTGAGTAAACAGTATCTAGCTGTGTCTCTGTTCAAACATAGTGCAGCAGAAAGTGAAATTTAACTCCTTTTTAAGATCTTTCTAGACTTAACTCCATCAATTGCCTTGGCACTATGGCAGTAGCCAGGTYTTTAAAAGGAGTATTTGCTTGCTTAGGTACTGTGCAGTTGACTTGGAGACTACAATGGTCCTGGTAGTTAAGAATGGTCAAAGCCTTCAGTGATGGCTGGTGTAGTAAACAAAAAGTAGTCTGTATAGCTCAAATCTAATCATTTTTTAGCATTCCAATAAATGTAAAGAATCAGTGCTAAAGTGAATGCTCTTGAGGAAAAAGTGAACCAAAATAAATTTTGAAGATACACAGAAATGGTCATTGAAGTCTACTTTCCTGAGCTAGCACAACATCAAGAGGCTTGGCCAGGACTGTGTTTCCACTCCATGATGGGCTGCAAAGAATGAAGAACTTACAGTCTGAAGCGGTCAGCTAAAAGGTGAGCCAAAGGYAGCATTTGTCTTTACCACAAAGGATAAAATGGCTTGCCTGGATTAAAAATGTCTCAGAATTAGAAAATGACTGGATTTGTTGAGATKCAGGTCATTGCTTTTTGCCACAAGGATATCTATCTTCCTGCTTGACTGATACTGTGCATTTAATCAGGTGGTGAGTGAATATCTTACTTTGAAAATCCAAACTAATAATGGACGTAAAAATTGTGGTAAATGMTAAGATGCAATAAGACATGTTCTATCTTCTCTAATGACAGCATAATGAACTGAATTTAAAATGAAATCCTATCATGAACAGTCATGGATCATTAAGCAATGAAATTTCTCATTAAACTGACTTTTAAAAAGCACTCTGCAAAAAGAGAAAATGAAACAAAATTGCACAATATTGTTTGTACCCACTTGCAGCCATATCCTAGTAATCTTTCTGGGTAGGTTCAGTGGGTATTTTGTCTGAGCAATGACATAACCTGAGAAACTTGTGTGAGCTGAGAATTATGTGTCATTTAAATCATTTCAGCAGGATTTAACTGCAAATCTCTTCATATATTGTTTACAATAGTGTACCCATCAGAAGAGGCAGAAGAAAGCATARGAGGAGGGGGAAGATTTCTTTGCCTCTTGTGATTGCTGCTATCTGTGGATGACATAGAACAGGAAGAATCTACAGGGAGAAACATGACAGACCCAAATATTACATGTTTTGCAGGACAAAATATTGCAGGAACAGGAAACTGGGAGATTTCCCAAAGAAGACCGAAAGGAGGTGCAGGGAATGGAAGTGATGGTTGGTGAYGTGCTTGTTTTTACTGGTAAGTGTTTCAGAATATCCATTTTATAGATCCCTGCATGGTTGCAGCTGCTGCCTTCAAAGCAATTAAACACAGCTTCCTAATCAAGAGTGATTATTACAAAATGGACTTAGCATGAAAATATTATTCATAAAAAAGAATATTAACAGAACAGGTCTAAGGCCCATGAAAGTCCATGAGGATACTGGTTCCTTCTGCACATAACTCTCTTCAGAAGTTTCTAGCTAAAGTTGCTTTGAAAGTGTGCCTAGAAATTCCTATGTCCTCAGCATTTTAACATTTTGCTCTTCATATTTTTATTTATTTGCAATCTGAATGTRCTGTGTTATTTTGAATTTCTCTATACTAGATGTATTTTAGTTGTGAGAGAAATAAATTTCAATGCCTTTTAAAAAAATTCTTTTGATCCTTTTGGAAAAAAAAAATGAACTGCAAATGCAAGATTATTGTTCCAGCATCGTTTACAAAAATAACTCAGAAATACAAAGAAACTGTATTACATGACAGTAAGAATGTTTTTTTTTTCTTTTTRAGAAGGAGCATCTGTTCTATAGTTATTTCAATGGTTGGGTAATTCATCTAATGTTTACATGGATGTTGGCTGGAAGGCAGTGTGGTACATGGTAGAGGAAGCTGTAGAGAGGCTGGTAAACAGTCTTTGGTACTTTTAAGGGAGGCAAAAGAAGCAAATGAACTGTTCTGAATGATAAACAATGTTGGATACCATCAGAGTGCATTTTCGAAAGAGCTGCACGTTTAGTAGCTGTCATTGTTCCCAGCAGGAGCTCTCACACCGAGCTCTTTTGAAAATCTGACCATTAGAGATTATTTTGATCCATCCTTGAGTGAGAACATAAAAGCTGAAGTAAATTGTTTCATCAATACCCGCTTATAATTTTAGTCAAAGGATTTTTAGGGCTCTTGCGCATGGGGAGTTGCTCTGAATTAAAGATAATTTTGTGTCTTATTCAGTGTATGTACCTGCCATCCACTATCTGGAATTGATATTTGGGGAACTCAAACGGAGAGAACGTGGCTGGTAAGACTTATGTGATTATAAAGAGTTGTTAAATCTTAACTTGATTCGTTCACATTAACATAAAATGGGACAGATGAAAAATAGGTTTACACTCATTCTCCTGGCGTGAAAATAGATCTTGATTCACTTCCCACTTTGATGGCTAGTCTGTAGGCTTCAGTTTTGTTGTTTTTGATWTACAGCAAAAGAAAGAAGAAAAGTGGGCCTGTAGTATCTATGTCAGTTGGACCGTGCAGTGGGGTTACAAGCATGGGCAAATAGGCAAAAAAGGGATTTTCACGATCCGGTAAAAACACTAACCAATAACCCATTCACTTACCAATAACCCTTGTTTTGTCTACGAAACTGTACAGCTATTGTAGCAAGACCCACATAGCAGTGCAAGAGCAAGTTGTCTTTTCATTTTGCTATCCTATTTGGGGAAGCAAAATAAACCCCTAGTTTTCCACCTTCAGCAGATCTTAAGAAATAACCATCTGATACTGAAATCAAACTCCCCTGCAGGCCTAAGAATACAATGCAAATGTAATAATAAAAACGCACTAAGCATGTTGAACAAAATCACGTTCTGTTTTGGCAGAGGTCCTAGAGCRGAGAGCTGAGCAAGATCAACCTTGGCTACAATATCAAATGGAGAGTCAGCAATCTTTAGCATAAATAACACTGTAGTTCCTGGTGCAGGCACAGTTTATAAAAAATCCACTTGTCCTTTAGGACTCTTTATGCTCACAGGATGAGTTTCGTCCTAGAAACACTGCTTTAAAAACTGTAGCAGGGAACAGAAAGSCAAACAAAAACTGTACATAAAAGCCTTTTAGCCTTTTGTTGGTTTAGTTGCGTGTTGTAGAATAAGCACAGGGAAACAAAAGAAGGAACCACTGTGGCAATACGGTGCATGAAAAGAAAATAAGTCACAATTAAGTGTCAATTTTCACTCTGTTTGTTCAAGTCCCTTGTATAGCATTAATCATAAACAGGCTGAAGCTCAGAGCAGAATCTCAAGGTGAGCCCTTCGGATAGGTAGGATCCCAATGCCACTTCAGTGCTGCTAGTTGACCAGGTAATCACAAATAACCAGGTGTGATCATTTAGAAGCAGCACCTGGGAAGTTCTCATCACTTGGTTGCAGCCATGRATGATGCATAAAGAAGCCCCAGTTCACCAGACTGTTGTTAGCAATTTTGTTCTATCACAGGCGTGTCTCTGATAGCAAGGCCAGGAGGTAAGGATTGTTAGTAGGAAGYGATGACTTTTTCTTGGAAATGTGTGAATCGGTTGACAGGACCGACAGGATAAGAAGGGAAGTGCGAGAAATTCTGATTGCACTTGGCGGAATGGGAGTGGGAAGTGGTGCTCGTAGAAGAAAAATTGGAAAATTTCCTTTGATGGGCTGAATTGAGCAGAAACTTGATTGAAGAGTAATAATAGCTGGGTTTGTGAGAGAGCATTTTGAAAGAAATGGGTYTTGTGGGTAGAGCTAAATGACTGGTAATATTACGTATCTGAAAGCAGGTATAGTTGGCTTTGGAAAAAAAAAGAGAAGAAATGTCAGCAAAGTCAAAGCTRCTATTCTGGCTGCAATAGCTGCAAGGGTGACATGGGGTCCCATAAGTGAGATAAGTGAAGAAAGAATTAGCAGGCCAGACGGAAATGATCTAGGCAGCTGTCTCATCCCTTCCTCTGCAGACAGTCGTGCGGGGACTATTGCTTCCCTGATTTTCTAAATCTCAGTAGGCAGCAAGGTTTCAACACAGAAGTGATGACAGCTCCGAGAGTGGAGTTCATAACGGAAACAAGGAAGCAACCTTAATCTTTGGCACATACTTGTGCTCCCGTAACAAATAAACTCCTATTTGATCTACATTACTGAAGAATAGTACTTCTTAAATTCATTTTTAGGCTAGTTCCTGAAAGAAACAATGCATAAGTGATTGCTGTATCCTCTTCCTCTCCAGTTACCAGCTGGCAACATTGAAATAAGGATGGAAAGATAATTATGCTCCCGGAAGGTAATAATAAGAATTGGAATCAGAGGGAGAAAGCRAGACCCAAATTAATCCAGCAGGAGAAGGCAGGTTGAATTCTGCCACTACACATTAGTGCTATGGAAGGTATGTTTGCCCCCATACAAGCTTCAGCAGATATTGCTTCCTACTTGCTTACCTGGGGGCATAGGAAGAGCAGAGAGGAAGGAGGGAGGAAGAAAGAGGGTGGGCAGGAGAGAAAGACTCAAATCTGCAAGAGATCAGGTTTATGGGCTCTGCTGCTTGCGGAGCGTCTTGTTTACTTGTGAGAAAATATCCAGAGTAAATGTGTTATTGTTTGCTTTCTCTATGGAATGGATGAGCAGAGAATAGACCCCTCTGGGTTTCATCAGAGCTCATCATCGTGCATGTGCAGTGAGGAGTATTTTGTTTGTTCTGTTTTGTTCTCCAGCTGAAACTCTGTAGCTGAAATGATCAAACCTGAGGGCTTTGAGTTAACCTCAATTTAAGCCTCAACTCCTGGTTTTGTGCATAATGAACTGATGTTTTGAGAATGTGAACATCTATAAATTTCACTCAAACCAGTGGAGAGTCTCAGCACTTTTGAAATTTGGGATAGTTTGCATCAAAATATAGCTTTAAGAGGCAACTTAATGGCAACAAAAATTGAAAATATAGACTGTAGGCCCTTCCCTTCGGTAGGAAGCCCTACCTCCTGCCAGTAGTTTTCATCTCCCATAGACATGCCCCATAAGGGCACTGAAAACTACATTGATTCCTATTGTAAGTTGTGCTCTGCAGCTGCAAGGAGATGGTGGCACCAGAGCATCTCCTCATGACCTTTGGACTGTAGTGTTTGCTGCTGTTAAAACACAGGAATTGCCCATAGAATTGTACAATACTTATGATTRGAGAAGTCCTTCAAAATCCTGGAGTCTAACCTTGTGTTCCTGCTGAATCACAGGCAAAGTATGAAGTTCTGTTCCATCAAAATGTCGTGTCCAGCAAGTCCGGGTCCCCCCCCGATTAGTGTCTGTCTCATTCTTGTCTGATGCGTCCCTGGCGGGAGCTGCAAATGAATCACGTTGTGCCAGTTCTCTTTCAATAAAGAAGATGGTAGGACAAGAGATAAGAGTTTTGTATAAACCCAAGGGAACAAAGAGAAAATAGGCCTTCATAATTAACAATTGCAGGACATTGCCTATTTGTGTGGTTTTCCTGACTGTTGTGTTTTTTAACTAGAAAAGGGAGAGTTTTATTAGATTTCTGCTAATCCATCCTCTTGATCTAGTCTAGTGTTGTTTTCTGTAGAGTTTTTTCAGGCATGCCATTCCATCTAGTTTTGAATTTGATTAATTCTCTTAGCACTGAAAAAAAAATTCCCGGATGGGAAGATCATCTTTTATTTTTGCTTTTTCTTAACATTTACTTATATATGATTTTTTTTTTGAAAAGACACAGAAGTTTTACTGAAAGAAGACCTTTTATTATTTTATTTTCCAGAACTTACAGGGAAAATTAGATGCCTCACATGAGACTTTTCCCACTGATTATAGAGTGGATTTTTAACAATGAAATCCATGAAGATCTGTTGAATCTATGAAAATAGATTCCTAATAAAAAAAAATGCTCCATCCTCACCCTGCAAATGGATAGGAACTAAAATGTTTACATGCCTGTTATTACCATCACTTATATAATCTAATTCTACAGTGCTGGGCCCATCACTCTATAAATTTCAATTATACCATTAGCAATAGCTCTTCAGTGCAGTAATTGGTACACTCACTTTATCTAATGGAGTATTTTTCATCTAATTGACTTCAAATTTATCATATAAATGTCAAAGCTAAATTTTCCTATAATAACCTATTATCTCTGCTGTTCTAGCTCACTGCACTCACAAGAAACAGCAATAATAATCTTTTGGGATAATGAAGGACAGCAGCTTAATTTGCAAAGTGCTGAAAAGAATGACAGCTACTCCTTACCTGTCAAAAACAGAAACTTTTAATATATTCATTTAATTAGACCACAGGTCTCATTCATATGATGTTTTTCTTCTCACTGTAATATGGGGAATGAATCTGGTTTTCACTGGAAAATGAGAATTTCTAGTGTTTAGATGATGGACTTCCTAGCAATGTGTTTTTAGACAAGTATTCCCATTATCAAATGCTTTCAGCTTTCTCACCTTACTCTATRTAATGTAATGAATTTTAGCACAAGAAATAGCCTATTATATCATGACATAGAAGTGGCAAAGACAGAAAGGAAGAGGCTTCTTAATATGGAAATGAATTTTTCAGAATGGGGGAAAAATATGATACACGTATAACCATCAATCCCATAGATTTTACATAGGTCCAACTAAGACTGAATTACCTTCTCAAGTTCCAGAACAGAGATTTATAGTTAATTGCTTCCGAAAGTCTAGGCTGCTGTATGGAAAGTTGTAATTCTGAACTTGAGTAATAAAATAGTGAACTTGGATCTGTCTGTGTCTCTTTTTAAACTTCATATCTATCTGAAGCATTTTGAGGACATTTTCACTCCATTTGTTCTTCTTCTGGACTGAAATATCATATGTGAGCAGTGTAGCAAGCAGATGAGAGCTTGCAGAGATGAGCTATATGTGCCACGTAGTCCTCAAATTTTACTTGGACAAAGTAAAGGCTTTGTCTGAAGCAGCAGTAGGAGTTGAACCTATATAACCTAAGCATGTTGGCTAAAAATATTTTCTGCTTTCCTTAATGAAAATCTGCTAGAAGAAAGCAATAGATATTATTTAAGATATTATATGAAACTGTAGAAAGAGATAAAATTCACTATCCTTCCAGTGGGTAGCAAGCATGTGAAGATTCATCCTGCAGGTGCAACCTTGAATAAGTAATATGTAATGAATGCAATATGTAAAAAATGCAGGAATTAAAAGGGAACCTGACTTCTACAGTGGTGTGCTACTGCCAATTGATTCCACTCCTTCCTAGTTTGAGRAAAATGATCTACCTGGGAAGTAGACATAAAAACCCATCGTTAGCCTGAGAGTCATAATTGCTTTGGATCCACCTCGTTGTCCACTGCTATTTCTTGAAAAAGGGAATGTTTCACAAGGAAAACACATATGTGTGTATATTAAGGCAGCAAAATTTTCCTGTTACAAATRTAGCATACGCTGGCAAAACATACCCTTCAAATCCTGAATATGTAAAGCACACTAGTTTAATTGTTAGCTTTGCTACTGCCCTTGGATGTGCCTGAGCAGCAGGGATGATGTTGCCTCACAGATGTACTCTACAAGAAGCCTTTAGTAGGGACATAACCTTGCAGTGATTTTCTGTACGCACAGGGCCAAGTGTCTGGGATAACTGCGCACAGATGARCCTTACGTCCGTGACTTGTCCTTAGAAGTGCACGTATTTACATAGGCCTGTGCCCTCCCTTTCCTCAAGTTTTGACATTTGTGCTTGTGTTCTGTTTTAACATGGCTTCATTTGTATATAATGAGTTGTATCCTTCAAGGTTTATGGATAGTAAGCGTTTTTTCTCCCCAGTTTCATAAGTGAGTAATACCTCTCCCAAGACTTCTCTTCACCCATCTGATCTTGGCTGAATATTTACAGAGGCTGCAGAGGTATCAGCTTTGAGAGAAGTGACCAAGCCACCAGATTGCATTATTACTTCTTTGGCATATTGGGGRCTTAAAATCTATGTTTAAAGCACCTGAACAGGCATGTGACTTTTAGATCTCTCCCAGTCCATTTAAAGACCTGTGTGTATTGATTAATTGGACTACCTTGGACCAAGAATTTGTGACATTAGGGAGTCTGGATGTAGTTTAATTCTGTGAAGTTATTGTATCCACTGTAGTCAAAGGGACAATAAAACTCTGAAGCATTGTCCATTTAAAAAATATATTGACATTTTCCTATTCCATCTAATCAAGTCTTTTCTTTGGCAGACCCTGTTAGATGTAGATGATACTGCCTTAATGAAATGGGTTGCTCTATTTAATGCATATCTGAAACAATTTGGGTTTTACCTTTTATACTTTTCACTCCCCAAAGTGAGTTTTATATCCCAAGGAAACATAATTAGTTTTTAATGTTCATTTTTCTCAAAAGACAATCCCAAATAGATGGCCCAAATGACTTAAGTAATTAAACCCCAAAATAAAGGTAAGTTGAACTCCACAAGATCTAAGATTTATTGAGCTTGTTTCAAATATTTTCAGGAGCTCTATTTTCCTCTGTCACCATTATTTTACTGCATAATGCAAGTACTGTCACTCTAATGGTAGGTGATTATAATACATCTATAGAATGTTGGCTGAAGAAACGCATTAAACAGTTTTAGGTGAAATGCTCATCAACTCAATTTCATCAGATTATTAAAAGCAGAATGATTTTTTCATTTATTTTTAAAATAGTAGATGTTGCTAATATTTTTCAAAGTGCCTGAAAATATGGAAAGAATGATGTTAATGCACTCAGTGCATAAACACCTGAAAGTTTAGAGATTTTATTCAGTTGGACTTAATATATTAGGTTGTGAGTGGAATATCTGAAAGATTAGCAGCTTAAAAATTCAATGCTTACGACAACAGACTTCACTCTCATTTTTGAAGGCTAGTGCCATAACAGTTGTGAATCAGTGGCTTGGTTGTGTTGATTTCGATGCTCTGTTTTATATTCTAACCCAAATATGGCAACAGCTTGACATAAGTCTTGTGGTATGTGCAAGGTATAGGAAGCACTTACACATTTCCATGAACAGAAATAATGTTGCCTAAGGATAATCTTGCATTCCTCCAGATGCAAACAGGTAAAGCAACCCCCAAAATGATTTAATCCCTTGCTCACAGTTGTGTACATACAACAAAATTAATCAGGGCTTAAATCACCTGTATAAATAGCTACGTTTCACTRTAGTGTCTGCTTATAGGTAAGCATATGCAGTGCTCCAGTTTGCTGTAGGCTTTCACCTACTCACATGTCTATGGCTTCAGATATGTTAACTTTAACCTGRAAATTGTATGACTAAATCCTTTAAGCAGCCTTGAAAATATCATTGTTTTTCATTCTCACTTTGCCAGAGGGCCAAGTGACTCCCTTCAGTATAAAAATGACTGTTCCTCAGTCGGTATGAGTTGAGAAGGCAATTTGATGTCTACTCTCTTTACAGTTTCCGCTGCTTAAAATAATTGTCCTTTTATGGAAAAGTCTGTAGTTCTTAAGACAGAAGTGAGAATTCTGAATTCCCACCTTAAAAAAAGCCTTTGAAGACTAGATTAGAAGCGTTGCAGATGAAGGATYATGAATTGAGATATATTTACTGTTTACAGTACAGCAAAAGATAGTCTGACTAATCCTAAGAGTAGAACATAAGCAAGGTTTTAGACAGGTTCAGAGAACTTCAACCTATTATTAATGAATATCTGCCTGTGTAGGCACTATGATGAGTATATAATATATGGTAAGCAAATACTCTACATTTATCTTCTTGTGTCAGCRAGTTTCTCTAGATTGAAGAGACTATCTTACATTTCAATAAGCCAAATACACCTATAGGAGAGAATGAAAAAATTTACATTTGTATTCTCTGAAGRGGCAAAATTGGGTCTAGGTGATTAAAAAATAAACCCATTAACCCTTTTGTGATAATGGATTCCTTTCTTCCTCTGTCATTCTGGTTTTGTATGAGTTATTAAATGAAAAATGCAGTTGTGGAATGGATGGCTTACAGGTATTTCTGTTTTGCAAATCTTTGTGAAGAATGAAATAGCAAAATATTTGTCAAGAAAGCTGAGCCAGATGAGACCAAATCAAAGAAGAAATTACAGTTTGTTCTGGRAAAATGGGTAAATGCTTGGTCAGATGTCCAAAGAGTAGCTATTATATATACACACACACATAGAGTATTACCTAATTTCTGAAAAATGTATGAGAGGAGCTTTCTGAACTTCAGGCACTTTGGCTTATTTGGAAAATTTTACCAGCATTTGAAAGACARGTAAAAGTGAAAGATGCTTGTAATAGTGGCTGACTTTGCAGCTGTGCATCAGAGCAGGGTCTTACCTCCTACCTGTTGTGTCCTGCCTTCCTGAGTATGAGTTGCAATAGTCTGGTTTGTAATTAAGGGTGCTTGGTCAGATTGGGAGGTTTGCTGGAGAYTGTCTGTGGTAGATTTGCCTTTCTGTTCCTGATATAGGACAATTGTGAGTATGTGACATTACACTTTGGTCAGTAAGAAGGCCTTCCTCTTTTTTTTGGCCAAGAAATTCAATAAATGTCAAATATTCTGGGAGGGCATTCAAAGGACTCCATCCTCCTTCTCTGTTCTCTTCCCTCTCTTGGGTCCTGTACTGTGCAGTCTTGTGCCTATGAACATGGTTATGCACATGAGTATTCTTCTTAGTAGTGTGAAGAAAATATACTCTTGTGTAAGTATTTGCCAGATTGAGCCTTAAATCTGCACTGCAGTGTTTCCCTGTGCTGTTAAATATTTATCATGCTTTACCCCAGAGATATCTGTATTTCAGTGAAGAGCTGAGTTGATATATCAAGCCTTGGAGTCTTGCAAGAATTTTACTGTAGGAGGAGTCGCTGTGAATATAATGGAGTAGTAACATAGCTGAGCTTACTCATCTGTGTAACTGTTGATGGAAGCAAGTCTTAATTCTACAAATGTGCAGGAAGAGTGTTACTGATTTTTAGGAAGATATGTAMAAGAAAGAAAAACACCAAGTACATTAAAGTAGGTGTAAAGATTGTTTTCCAACTGAATGATGTAGTGCTATCTGATTTGGTTTTTATTGTTTCCTAGCTTGCATCCAGATATATTGAAGAAGCATTGTTCAGGAGATGACTCAGTTCTGTGAAAATGATGCTTGCACTGGGCCATTTCTTCATCTGCGATATTTATCGTGAAGCAATATTCAGGCTCTTAATTGTGAGTTCATGCTGTGGAGTACAGTGAGCGCAGTAGCTGGAAAACGAGAGAACAGATGTAGCTGGAGTGCATAATCCAATTCAACATCCTTTATACTGTGAAAGAGATAACTGTTGTTCTTGAAAGATAAGAATATATGGAGCAGAGATGGTCAAAATTGTGTCTATCTTAAAAAGAAATGTATAATTTCACTACCTGTGAACAGAACATGAAGTAGGTTTTAATTCTGTTACCTCTTAAGAGATAAAAGCACTTGTTGCAATATGCTATATAACTTGTCCCATTTCTTGCAGGTGTCCGATTCTGCTGAAATTATCTCTTGCTGACAAATGATGTAGATAGTATAACAGTGTGATAAAGAAGCTTGTTATTAAGAAAAATACTATATTGTTGTATTTTATAATTTTGAATAGCAGAGAAAAGCGTAAGTCTCTTTACACCTGGGAAAAACAATTTGAGAGAAGATTTTTCTCTTCTTTAAGTGTGGCAAAACACTGAAGCAGTGGGTGGAATTGCAGCTTGTTGGTTCTCACCTCSCTAAGAAAAATATAGTTCTTGAACTCATTAGAAATTAGTAGCGAAACTCCCACTGGCTTTGACAGTGTTGAATCAAGTCTCAAATGGACGTGACAGCCGAATCACGTGGGCGCACGTAGGAAAGGCAGAATTAAGTGCCCATAGTAAGAAAAATGCTTAATGTTCTGTTCTTTGGTACCATGTGTTCTTTATGGGCAATTACAGTAAATGATAGGCAGGTATTGAAATATGATTCTTCCCTCAGTATTTATTTAAAGTTTTATAATGATTGCATAGAAATTCAGAGAAGAGTCTCCAGATGTTGAAATCGCTGCACAAATTCAATGAAGTCCTTGTGTATATTGGTATCGTTGTCGATTGTTATGAATATGAACAAATTGAATCTTTCATTGCACATTGTGCTTGAGTACTTTGACTTAGTGATCTTCATCCTGGAGAGAACTCTTAGCACTTGCAGATGTCACTATAAATGTAGGGGTGAAAAAAGCTTTAGGGTGTGAAATAATCAGGCTATATACTGCCAATYTCTTGCTGTTAGTGGAGTATTTGAAATTCTCAAATTGGTTTCTTTTGAATGAGCACTGARTTTTAAACTCCTCCTGAATACAATTCTTTGTCACTTGGTTAATAGGGCATGCTCGAGGGTGACTAAATTTCATCTTCAAGAAAACTTGCAGGTTTTAGGGGTTCTAATTTACATCACATAAATAGAGTGGGAGAACTCTGAAACCTCTTACTATCCTTGATCAATAATATATTGCCTCTTGCCTGTTGTGTAGAAAAGCCTGCCCTTTGTTAGCCCAGGTGCTTTATGAACACTTGCCTCATTTTAAGGTCTGTATTGGTCACTAATTTTTTTTGTTCACGTTGAATACAAAATCTGTTAAATGTTTTTATGACCTCATAACTATCTGTCAGCTCCACTGAATAGATGCATTAATGCAACCATGATGTTCAAGGTCAAAATGCTGTAAACAGTAATTCAGTACTCTGCAGAGTCCCAGATGATGTCTGTGTGTAATAAGGCACAAGAAAGCTCAAATGATGACATTTTTCCCAAACAATCTGCTCAATTCTATTGCTGTGTTAGGGACTTTTGATGGCTCTGCAATGTCATCTAAAGTTTCTAACATTGTTTTAGAAGGGTTTTTTTGTGTGTGTGCATTTCAATTATGGCTTTTATTCAGCAATACCATTTAATTCTTGACAGTTACTTCACTTTGACAATCTTTGATTTAGCTGTTATCTATTTTGCAGCAATGTCAAGATTGGTATGATAAAGTAGGCTCTTTTGATTGAATATAAACAGGATCTGGACAGTTCAATAAAAGTTCCTTGCATGTTTAATTTCTAGCTGTCATGACATCAGCAGAAAGCACGTAAGAAGATTTAAGATCATCTTGGTTGACTTTCTTTAGTTCACCTAAGTGCGTCCCATTAATGGGTTTATGTTTTATGCATATTAATTTTGCTATGTCCTTTTTTATAAGCTAAGACATATTAGAATTAGGTTGAAAATAGCTATGTTTTTTGCATTATAAGAGAATTTCCCCTGTGCAGAGTGCCCGCATGACCTCTGTGTATAACTGATATTATCACTAACCACTCTGATGTTGAGGTTCATATTGTGCCAATTAGTTCAAGTATATGAGGAGGATWCACAATTAATTTGCTCTCTACGTTTAAATATATGAATGTGTACATCTAGGGGCTCTGAGTAAAGGATCTCATAATRCAGAGTTCATATCTCCCATATCTCCCTCAACCTAACTTTCTACTAAATTTTGAAAGTTTGTAAGTAAATTATATGTCCTTTTTTTATTACCTTCAGTCTTGGCCGAAGTAAGTCTTTTGTYGCAGATGAGCTGCCTGGAGAAACAATGAGCTATTTTTTTTAGTCATTTTTATTTAAAATGTTTAGTTTATCCAAGAAGGGGAAAGATTATGACAAATTTTACTAGAAAATGTGGTGCTTAAGAAATGGATAGATAAACCTAGTGACACTATGTAGGCACATTATAACTTAAACACCTAGAATGTGTCATGGTAAGTAATGCATCAGAGAAATATTCTTAATGGCAAAGCGTAAATCACTGTTGGCTTTGGCAGGGGTTATCCAGGAAAGAACAACCTTTACGATTAACTTCCTCCAACTTTTAGAAATAAACATTATAGACCTGATTCTAGTCTTATCCATCCTCACAGCAGTCTAAGTCCATTGTCTATAATGGAAGTAATTTCTGATTTACATCAGCGTTTTCAGAGGATTAGACCTAATAACCTCTGCGCATAGGGGTAGAATCACRGTTGTCTGCTGCACAGCGATGAGTGATGCTCAGAAAGCTTGCAGGGTCACAGCTTAAATGCTCAGTGCTTGCCTGAACTCTTATGTTGTTGAATCTCAGAACTGTGCAGTAAACTATGCCAGAAGAAAATTCTTGTTTGTAATAATTCTTTCATTCCTGAGTTGTAGGCTGGCTAAGATGGAGGGGAAATAGCTGTTCTAAGAGTATTCATAGAGACCATTATTCCAGCTCTGCTTGGACAGGCAACATTTTCTCTCCTCTCTGCTTCTAGTCTCCATTTTAGTTTGGTACTGAACTGACTGGTAGGAATTGAAGTGCAAAGGTTCAACGTACAGGCCATCTAACTCAGTACCAGTATCCAGTACCAGTATCCAGGCGTTGATGGTGACAGTAAAAGGTATCTGAAGAAAGCGTGTGAGCCTGCTCGCTTTCTCCAGTCCATTCAACTTGTAGTTCCTTAGCATCCACAACTGGATTAAGGATACTTTATTTAGTCTCCATGTATAGACTTGTACAGGAATCTGACTCATCCATTTTTGAACCTGCTGATAGTCTCTGCCTTGATAAACCTGTGTCAACAAATTCTGGTACTTTACTTTCAGCTATGTAGAGAAGTACTTTTTTTTTTTTTTTTTTTTTTAACATATGCTTTACTATTTGGAGTGCTTGTCATTCTATTATTGCAAGATTTGGTGAATAACATTTGTGTTCAAATTATTGACCTCAGTCATAACCCTCTCTGGACAGCACGGAACACCTTTCTGTTTTAAAAATTATGTTAAAGAAAGGGATATCCAGGCTTGCCAGATGAGGTTTTGACTTTTTCAGCATTTGCCACTTTAATGCTGTATTTGCAAGAAAGAATCTGGCAGAGCAGCCCACTGAGTGTCAGGGTGAAACACCTGAAAAATAATATTACAAGAGGGCTTCATTGTTATAGAAGTGAGGGCTCCTCCAGCAGCTGTGCCCAGGTAAGGTTCAAGTTGGGCCGGCAAAACTGGCAGCTTAATGGCTTGTGAAAATTTCTGTATACTTATTTTGTGAAAATTGCTAACCTGATGTCTGCCTAAACTAGCAAAGATCTGCTTGTTCATTCAGACCATTTCTCCTGCTTTTCTCATCTGTCATTGGCAGGGTACATTTCTCTCTGCAAAAGTCCCTCTAATACTTGGTTTGCCTAGTGTCAAACACAGATAAAGTTCCTCTGAAACAGCATTGAAGACAGTAGGAAAGATAGAACTTCAAAAAAGAAAGTTTGGTAGCAGATTCCAAAGACAGATAGAGAACAAGTGGGGACATTATTTTTGAATACCTTTCTTTAAGTGGAGTGCAATTCTTCAGCCTGCAGAAAGGTAGAGAATGTGAAGAAGTGCGAAAAACATGTAATTAGAGGATGAATAAGGTTGGATGATTTTTAAAATTTTATTACACAGAAGTTATCCATCTGCAGCTCACAAACCACCTGTGAAATGTGGGAGGTTTCTGTGGGGTGACAGTCAGAAGCTCTTATGTGCCGAATATGATGTACCATCCACCTACTCCTAAAATTCACTCAAAATTGGTGTCACAAGAATTTCATGAAAAATAGAACAGCAGTGAAATGTCTGCTTTGTAGTTACATAGCATTTACCCAGTGTCAAAATGCAATCAAAACAGGATTCCTCTCTTCAGCAAACTCTCCTGTGCCATGGGATGGGCAGTGTGGGAAGGAGTCATCCCAGTCTGAAAGACTAAAGCAGGGGAATAGGTGAAGTTGTGGGTAGAAATTGATTTCAGATTTTTTAAAGATTTTTTTTTAGACTCCCTAACCTTGGAGGATAATAGGGAAGTAAAGTCAGTTAAAAGGAGGAGTAGATCCAATGATCTGAATGTGGGAATTTATAGTGTCTGATAATGTTGTTTCAGATAAAACTGAGAATCCTGAGGAGTGGAAATAAGGACAAGGAAAAGAAAGCAGAGAGAGGAAACATGAAAAATGAGGTACAAAATGATGACCTAAGAGGTAAGGAGGAAACCTTAGGATAAGACAAAAGCGTCTCTGTCAATAAAATCTTTTGAGAGAATTTCCAAGATCTTCTTTCACTTTCTTTTCTCTGCAAGTAACTGTGAAATCTAAAAGCAATCTTTCTGTCTCACCCCATTTAATACTCATTTGCTAAGAGGACAGCAAGCTGCCAGTGATCCATAAATGAACTTGAGTTGATTGTCACATAATAGTATAATTTCAATTTGCTTTTAAAAATCCTCAAAAGCAGTTTGTAAATAGTACCAGAAGATGATTATTAAAACTGCAAAATGAAGCATAAAAATGTTAATGCAAAAATAGCATGCGTATGTATATTATGATACTATTTTGAACTAGTTTATTAATTTATACCCTTTTTCATTCTTTTTTGCCCCTTTCTCTAATACTCTGTAAAAATTGCAGATGACAGATAACACCCAAGGTACGATCCTGTGAGCTCTTTTTTTTTTTTTTTTTTAATGCTGAAATAGAGTAGAAGTTGCTCATTATATATCCACATTAGCCAGCTCCACTAGAAGTGCTGGCTCTTCATGAATGAGTTCTGTGTGAAGAGGTTATGTCCTRTATGTTAGTATTCATCCAGCCATATGACTCTATATGCAGTTGGGATAGTTCTGTGGGAAAGAACGTGTGTGGTTGCATTTATACTTGTCTTATGTATATGTCACCTATTGCTGTAATTACTGTAGAGAGTTTTCCATAGGTTTTCAGGTCGTAGTTATGTATATTTACAAGGCTAACTTGCTCTTGATCTCTCCACCAACAGGCTTGCCTAAGGAATGTGTATGTTAATGGATGCAAAATTAGATGGAGAAACACGTAGAAGGCAGCTAGATCTATCAAGTCTTTTATAGTGGAAGAGAGAGGTTGACAGCATTTAGGTCCTAGCTATATTTGTAGTGAACTAGTGAAGGAGGGGTTCTTAGCTGAGGAGAGGATGTCAAAAGGAAGCAGTCACTGAAATTGCCTCTGTGACAATGCTGTCTGGTTGCTTCTCTAAGTACGTCACATAAACTTTAATGAGGARAAATGCCCATCAAACTTTGCAGCTTCAATGGGGCTTTGGAAAGGAAGTGAATGTAGATTCACAGAGGGAAAATATCAAGGTTGTTCAGTCATTCTGTGGTTTTTATGATTTCTTTTTTTTTTAACTAACTGTATTAAGGCTGATTTTTTTTAATGGAATCTTCTTATTCCATACATTTCATAGCATAACCTTTCATGAAACCTAAGAGAAAAAAAAAACCTTCTGTGATAAAATTTTAAAGTGGAATGTTTTCAGAAGCCAGGGAGAGCAAYGATGGGGGGAAGTGATTTGAAATTTCTTTTGACAAGAAGATGACAAGAGACGAGACAGAAGAGATTTATGCATAGTTTGGGAGGAAAAATTTAAAYTGATACATCTGATAGCTGACTTGGGATGAGTCATTCACTCTTTATTTGCTGTGAAAAACTACTTTAATGCTTTTAACATTTATCCGTTAAATTTTTCTCCTTGATCTATAATTCAAAATGCTATACCAACTCCTTGAAGATTGGGACTCGCATTTATTTTAATGTGGAGGTAGATCACCGGGTTTTTAATCATATATGTTGTATTGCTATGCTAATCTCAGTGCTGGATGGAAGGTTTTAGTAAGAATCTTTTGTGGGGGGAAAAAAAAGGCTTTATGCCAAGGCAGGTCTGGTAAAAGATATTTAAAATAATGATTTGTGATGCTGAGTCACAGTGCTTGTCACAGAGCTGCTAATAAAAACTCAAATAACATTTGTCTAGCCATATGGGATGAGACCACACAGTCCAATATCTGCCTCTGGTATTGGAARGTGTTATAAAATGTTATCAAGTGAGGCATGTACATTGCCTTTCTAATAGCCACTTCCCTACTACCCCTCCTTAAGTGCACAAGATTTTAAGTGTTTGAAGAAATAAAGTGCTGTTGGAGAGAGCAGTCTGTAGCAGTCATCGAGGATTCCTTTTCTGCCTCAGTCACTTGTAAGGCGATTTAGTTAAACTGTGTTAAAGCCTGTGTACATATTCATATTCTGAAGTAAAACAACTTTAATTTGATTTTAACTTTAATTTACCTGACTTGCAGAACAATTTAATTGGAACAAGACCTTTTCAATTCTGCATACAAATGCTTGAATAAAAGTTCAATGCAATTTAACTGAACCACTTCAGAAGTTCATTCAGATTAACCCCTTTGCTCTCATGTTGACCAACTCCATATGCATGCTCCATAACAACTCCTTAAATTACATTATTAATGAGGTGGTAGTTGGCACTTKAGAAGAAATTCAGACGTAATTATGGATCCTGTGTGTGTATTAAGATGAAAACTTTTAACTGAATGTTCACCTGTAATAATTGTGTGTTGACAGTGACATTTGCTGTCACTGTAGAGCCTGCGAGTAGGCGAGTAGATCAGGGATCCTACACAAGTATCTCTACCTTATTTTTTTCTTTTTTTTCTTTTAATTAAGATTTAAAACTATGCAAAACCTTGTCTGTTAGGCCATGATACCAACAGAGAACCTGGCCTTAATGCCTTAGGAYTGGCTTTGTGCAAGGAAGTCCTAATGTTCTGCAAAGCAGATAAACACAACCTTCAATTCACTGCACGCTGGCACCAAATACCTGCTGCATTCCCAGGCCCTTGGCAACCTGTAACACACGTCTGCTATTTCCTAGGTTTTAAATTAGGTTTCACTCCTCCTAAAGCTCAAGGGTATTTGAACTTGATCAGTTAGGCTGCCTTTTCTGATAAATGTCTCTGTAGTACATCATTCTGCATTTATTGTCTCCAGCAATATTTTTATTTAAGACAAAAGAGACAGCGTTCTGATATTGTTTTATGCCATCTGAATTTGTCATCCTCATCCTCCAGCAGGTACAATTACATTGCTTCTCACCTTCTTATGTTTCTCTATCCCTCACATCACCTTTTTCACTGTGTCACCTTTCCCTGGAGGAAGACTTTTCCTTTCTCTGCTAAACTTTATAAAATTGCCCTTCTCAGAAACAAATGATGCCAAATATAGTTCGTAGTCTTCCAGTACTCAGTCATTTGATCACTTTATAAAATTAAGATTTTATAGGGATTAGCAACGTCAGCTATCTGCAAATATTCAATGACTCAACTAATGTTATAAAAAGTTATAAAGTTATAAGGCAACACAGACACTAAAGTAAATATTTAAAATAGAAAAACAATGAATTAGAGTTGATCGCTTACATCTATCTCAACTAAAAAAAATTATTAAATGCATATCCTGGTAAATKAAAAAACAAACAGTGTATTCTTAATCTGAGATGAGAGAGAGAAAATTTAAGTTGTGGAGTTTTTTTTTATTATTTTTATTTTTTGGCTAGGACTTAGGTGTCTTAGCACGATATGCTTCAGATACAACTTTTTTAGCTGGGAACTATCATCAAATGTGAATAAATCTGGCTTCTATGTCTGCCTGAAAACAGTAGTGGGAAAACCCATTAAAATGAGGAAAACTGAATTAGGATTTTATGATGTCTGGGAAAGCTGCAAATTTGAGATAAAGACTCCACATTTTATTGTGATTAGGMACACTATGCATCTCAGGACAAGCCTACATTAACTACAGTGAAATGTGGTTTAAAATGAATGTGGAAGGGAAAGAGAAAATGGGACCATTTCTAATCAGGCTGCTTTCTCATTAAGGACAGACAACATCCTGATTTTATCTGATAGATTATTTTTTCTCTGTTAGAGAAGTAAGAACCTCAGAGTGGCTGAATGAAATTTTTCTTATAAGAATACTTAGGTACTAATGACAATGACAATAAGAAGAGCAGCAATTCAATACTGGAGGATGCTACTGAGGAAATATTGACATAAGGGCAGGTAATTAGCACTGCTGCTTCTACTAAAATCAGGAAAAAAAGAAGGAGAAATGGAGTCACTAGAGCAAAGGGATTTTTAAATTGCAAARAAATCTTATTTACATTGTGAATGCAGCTGAACTAAGTAAGCTAATCAATGTGATGGGCAAATTCTATTAATGATAAAAAAGCTCTTGTATGAATAATTAAATTAAAATTAAGAAAAGTAAATATTTTGAGGAAAGAGACAAATCTCTCAGAGCCAGAGTTGGCCAGTGGAGTGGAGTTACTGTTCTTCAGTTTTTTATTGCCTCTCYAAAATAATCAAAGCCATAATACTGCGTATTACTTCTAGCAATACAGAACTTTTCACTGTTGCCCAAATGAGATGGGACGTRCATGTGGGAGATGGGAAGAGAAAAATGAATCTGTCTGAACACCAAAAAGAATTTGATGCAGCAGAAGTTGGAAGAAAATTTCAGGTCAGGCTTGTAGATCCATAATGAATAATTCTTATAGAAAATAGACCTCMGTGGACCTGGCTTTTCTTTTTGATGTAGCATGAGTGAAGCCCAGAGAGTTAAAACAATGATGAGTTTGGCTCAAATCCTTCAATGAATGTATATGGAATTAACAAACTGGTAGTTTTTTCCTAAATTCCAAAAAGTAGCTCAATTATTTTTATATAGTTCAGAAATAAGGATATTTTTCTTCCCACTTTGAATGATGTGTTTTGGTTTAATGGAAAATTTTGAACCTGTTTCCAGGTCAGGGATAGGCTATGGCTGTTTTTATATAGTGCCTAAAATAATAGATTCTTGATCTTGATTGGAGCCTTTCATGGCTTCAAATAAATTGAACAATTTTTCTTGCTTATACCTTTGCCCTTGTTTCTGGGCAGTTGGGATAGGGAATTGGAACTGGTTTTGGCAGTGGCCTGAGTTCTGTGCAGTAGAAGAGTGAGCAAGTAGGAATGAATATGTTCAGTGAAAAACAGATTTCTCYTACAGCATCACCAGTAACAGAAAACATATTAGTAACACATAGGTATAGCCTCTCTTTTTCTTGTTGCARTCAAGTACAATGAGGAGTTTAACTCTGTCAATATGGAAATTAATTAGCATAAATTGTAACCCCATTCCCTTTCTGAAAGTGCTAAATTTTCCTGTTATTTCCCTTTTAAATGTAATCCTAAAGGGGAAAAAATCAGATACTGTGGCATAAATATTGCATTATACTTAACTGATTTATATTTATAAAGCTAATTCTGCTTCTTAATGTAATTCAAGCAGGAAAAAATGCTTGCCTTTTAGGGCTGCTTTAAAAGTTGGAACAAACATGCCAATGCAATCAAAATGAGCTCTTTTTTTTTTTTTTTTTTTTTTTTTTTTTTTTTTTTTTTTTTTTTTTTTTTTCTCAGTTTAGAAAAGTACTCCAGTGAATTTCTTCTTGGCTAAGAAAATAACTTTGTGAAAAATACACCTCTGAGGTGACAGCTGTTTCTGACCTTCATGCATATTATATTATAGAGCTGGTCAACTTGGAACTCTGGCATATTGGAAATTTAGCCCTTGACATTGTCACTCTATTGAGATGAGAACACATCGAAATTGAAGGGCTTTTCACTGCATAACATGAATGACTGGCACAACAAGGCAGATCCTTCATAGTCACTTAGAGAYTGGATAATGTCATGGGGGTCAGGTGTGTTTCGTGATATAATGTGAAGTGCATGGAGTTATCCTCGGGATTAATGAGGCCCTCTAAGAGTTCAGGTTTTCATGATCTCTTTTATTCGGGAATGGAGCTAGCTGTTTTCAGAGATTAAAATATGGGAATCTATAATTGATATATCTGGTGCTCACAGAAACTGTTGTGTATGACTTAGCTATAGCACCATATTAAGAGCTTTCTTGAAGCAAGTATTTGAAAACCTCATCATTTTGTGCAGGAGGGAACTTGGAAATAGCCACGTAAACTTTCTCTTGACTGTCTCAGACTCAAGATAGGGAATTGTGAATATAAAATACAGAATCAGAGTAAATTCTAATTAAATGCTTGTAGGTTGCAGCAGAAAAAGGGAAGATGGGTGGTTTCTGACACCTACCATAGAGACAGTTTTGTTTCGGTGATGTAGGGCTGAGGATGAGTTCAGATCTGTGCTCCAAGTATGGAGACAAATGATTTAGGCTATTAATTCTATAAAGGCAGATGTTGCTATGTTGTGAAGTAGATGAGTGAGAACTCTGGAAATTTTTCCTAAAATAAGAGCTCACATAAGGCTGAGCAGAACTCTCCCATATCTGGCAGAGACTGAGATACAATGTTTTTATGTTTTTTTTTTTATGCTATCCATTTTTTTCCGGAGGAAAAGTCTATAGTGATGAAGACTTACCCTTGGTGAAGGAGAATCACATTAGAGAATACTTAAGCAAAGTCCTGCATCTGGGGAGGAATAAACCTTTGCAGACCAGAACAAACCAGTACAGACTGGGGAGTGACCTGAAAGCACCTTTGCAATCAGGACCTGGGGGTCTGAGCGGGCAGGTTGAACATAGGTCAGCAATGTGCCCTTGTCCCAAAGATGGGACTCTGYCCTGGGCTGGGATGGTGGTGTCAGAAGGGTGAGGGAGGTGATCCTTCATCCCTGYTTAGCCCTGGTAAGGCWGCATCTGGAGTGRTCTATTGAATTATGGGCTCCCCAAGTGAAAGAAATACATGGACCTGCTGGAGTGGGTTCAGTGAAGGGCCACAAACATGACTGTGAATYTCTGGAGAGATCAGTGGAGAAGAAAGAGCTGAGGGGGAATCTTATGAATGTTTATGAATAGCTGATGAGAAGGATGTAAAGAAGATGATGCCACCTTCTTCTCAGTGTGCCCGGTGACAAAGCAAAAGGCAATGGGTGCAAATTGAAACAGAAAATTTCATCTGATCTTAAGAAAACACTTCTTCATCTTGAGGATGACTCAACCCTGTGTCATGCTGCCCATGGACATAGTGAAGTCTCTRTCTTTGAAGATACTCAAAAACATACGGGACATATTCCAGGGCAACCTGTTCTACTTGACCTTGAGTGAGCCAGGGGGTTGGACCAGATGCTGTCAAGAGGTCTCTTTCAACCGCAACCGGTCTGTGATGCTGACACAAACTTGCCTCAGGTTAGTATTGCTAGTGATGTCAGAAGGCAGACAGGGACCATCTGTTACAAAGCAGGTTCCATTCACCATGGGCACTGAAAGAAAGGAGGTTTTCTTCAGCTCGCTGCTTTTCGGCTCCCTAGGGTTTCTGTCTGTGACTGCCCTTTTGCTCATCATTTGAGGGTACCTTTGATCTCAGTAAGAGCAATCATGTTTAAAATTATATTTTTCTCTCTCTCTCTGATTAGCTTTTCTCTCTTTTTAAGAATGAAAAATTATTGCATCATTTTCCTTAGTGAGTTTTATGACCTTATTTTATTTAGCARTTCTATGATATGGTTAATACAGCATCTCAGCTTGGATTATTCATTTCTAATCTAGCATAGAAAGGTATTAGCCCCTATTATTTATTTGGCAACAGTTTTGTTATGTTTAATGATGCCCGGTCCTTCTCTGGAATTAGCAGTGTGGGTGCTAGCCACATTTTTGCAAGTTTTCCCCAAAGATACTACTTCATAAAACCTTATGGGGTTCTTGATGTAAAATTTAAAGTGTAAAATATATAATATTTTACAATTGTAATGTGAAGTTATTCAAGAACAGGCATTTCTCACAGCCTTGACCACTGTAATTTTAACTTATTTCAGTCCAGAGGTTACAGTGGTCAAAATATCATTATTCTGCTTCCCCTTTGTGCCTTAAAAGCTGTTCAGTTGTGGGATCAGGGCAGAGGCAGCAGTAGATAGGCAAGGGCATCTCATTGCCTCTAATTCCTTGGAATTGTGTGAACTCCATGGAATTTACAAGATCCAGTCTGTATTAAATCACGACAATCAGCATTACTAGAACTAATTCTTTTAATTAGCAGCATAGAATAGGTGCTATGTAGACAAAAATATAATTATCAGAGAAGCCAGAAAGTAAGAAGTGACATCYGTTTTCCTTCTAGGTTGAATTGGTAGTGTGTTCATGACGCCAAAGATGTGGCACATCAGAAAGGCTGAAAAAAGTCAATGCAGCTGCCAGACAAATAGGGGAGCTAGAGATGAGTCTCCTGTGCTGTTGGCAGCTGGCAGGAGGCTGAAAACCATGCGGTCAGACTGGCACGGTAAGCACAGCATATACAAGATTTGATCTGTAATTTTGCAAGGTATCTACTGAGCTGGCGCTTGTGTGTTCTGCCCTCCTAGGGTATGCATTATAAAATATGCAACAAATGTGCTCCTGCCTGACCCCCTGCATGTTACTCCCTGTCCTCTCTCCTTCATCTTTTTTTTTTTTTTTTCCCCAGGATCTTAGCATTTTTCCAGCACCCCTTTCTAAGCTCACATATCTGCCACTTGTAATAAAGGAGCTTTCACTCTGGTGGTGCCCGTCACTCATCGTGACCCGCGGCCATCCTGACTTTCTCATTAGCCATTGAACATGTAAAAATCTTTGTTGCCTTTTCTGTAGCTTTGAATTATGCTCCTCTTGATACAATATTGCTGACCTTGTAAATGTCCATCTTTTGTAAAGCAGTGTGGAGTATGGTATCTCAGTAACAGTTTAAAATTTGGAAGGTTTTTTAGAGATCACAAAAGAAGGAAGATCATTTGATCAAAATACAAGACTGAACTTGCRGACACACTGTCTGGCATTGCTATGGACACCCGTGTCACGTTCAGTGTATCTGCACTATATGAATGTCCATTCTGTAAAGGTAAGAAGAGAATTCTGCTCTCTTCAGAAAAATTTGGCAGAGGAAGAGACTCTCTCTGAGGATGTATTTTAAATTCCTAGAACAATGCAAGCCAGACCTTCTTGCTTCTATAAAATATTCTATAATTAGGTTTGCAAAAATGCTACAGTGGCAGACAGTGACAAATTTTTCTCCTACAAATATTTTTTAAATCATATTGAGATATGTCATCCATGAGATATGTCATCCAAATGAAATATGCTCTGAGGTGGAAGTTCATCCATAAGTAATTTTTAGGCTACTGACAATTTTCAAACAGCTTGTAAATTGTAAAAAATGTAATCCACAAAAATCTGAAATTGAAATTTGTGTTCTACAAACAYTCATGTTAAGGGCTTCAGTATTTATGGATGGCAATGGAAGGAATTCAGAACGGAGGTATTCAGTTTTCTTTCCAATTCAAGTAGGATTCTCAAGGTAGTAATTTTTTTTTTTTAGTGTTAGTTTAATGATAGCAGAGCCTCGCTAACTGAGAAAAGCACTTCCACCACCATGACCTCTAGATGTTATGACCTCGACTACTGCAGATGCATGTCTAAGTAGCCACTCGCTGCTTTCTGTGCTAGCAGTAACCTAGTTGCTGACAGAATCCTGGTCAAAGCTGCTGTAGTGACAAATGTCATCGTTACGGTAGCTGCCAGTGCTACGTACGGTGGAGGAATRTTCTCTGAACGTGTCTGTCATTCTCCTCTGTAGCAGGTGTAAGAGCTTCTGCTGCGTCGTTCTCTGGAACGTGGTGTTGTACCAGCTGCTTGCAGCAATGCACAGTCAGACAGGGCAAACGAAGTGCCAGGGTAACGTATAAATTCCTGTCCTCCTCAACATCGCCAGCATTGCTGCAGATGTTGTCTCTTCACAGCTCAGTTGCTGACTTCAAGTATGAACTGCCATCAGCTCAATATGGAAAGTCTCTTAACTGCCTTGTTATCTTAATGCTGACAGCCCCCCTGCTAACTGCCTTATTACTATGCTTAAGTATCGGAGACTGCTAGTTTTGAAACTGAAATAATTCAGCCTTTTTATCTCATCTGTTTGTCTCAGTGAGACCCATGTGAAGCTGTCACCAAAGGGTCCTGAAACTAGAATGCTCCTCTGCACACAGCAGAATTATACTTTTCTCCCCAATTTACTTCATAAGTATATCTGATGGATGAAGAATGTCTAGATAGAGTTGTGAATATAATTGGTTTTCTGCTTTGGCCACTGAACTGAAAGATGAAAATATCTTCAGCTTGAGCTAGAGTGGGTTTTTTTGGTGGGTGCAAAAGGCTGGCTTTGTTTTTCTAGGTATAAATTAAGGAGGCAAAATCTGCCTAGTGGCTCCAAATAAGTAGAGGGACATCTTTGTGCACTGAGGTTCATGTTTCTGTTTTTTTTCTGCGTATGTAGAAATCTTTCATGCCCGAATTTGAGATCTCAATTTGAGATCTCAGCTGATTTATTGCTGATGATTTTTTTCTTCTGATTTACTTTTTCTTTGATTTTCAAAAATGAAAAGTGTCTGACAACATCTCCGCCTTCTGTTCTCCTTGAATTAGTCAATAACCGCTTTTCCTGACATCAAAGATCACTCTCTCAGAATATTTCATTCAATTTGCTACCTGTGAATTCTCCAGCCTTTTCCCTTGTCCCTATTCATTACTACTTATTTCTTCAGTTTGCTGCTCTCTTACAGTTAAAGAGGTGTCCATGAAGCTGCTTTACTTCAGGGCATTTCTATAATATTTTGTCCCATTAGAGCTCGTACTCTTGTTGCCTAACACAATATCAACATATTTTTTTTCAGCTGCAGATGCTAAATTCTGTGCAGTCAGAGTTAACTTTACAAGGCCAAGATTTCTAAATACTTTGATGTCATATTGTAAACCATGAGTAACTGGGTAACCTGCCTCTTTGCTTTCCGAAATTTGGAAAAGGAGATGAATTTTACTCTTAATGCACAATACTTTTTTAATTATACCACAGCTTCAGGCAAATTATCCTTGTGATGCTACTACTAAGGATAGCCATTTTAGGAATGATTTCCAAAAGAATATTGTTTTCTTTATAAATATGAGGAAACAAACACAGGACGTACTGTGGGGCAAAACTATTATTCCTGGAGTATAGATTTCATTAGCTTCTTAGATAGGTACCCAGCCTTAAAACTTTTATATTTCCTGTCTTTTGTATTTCCGTTGTATAAGAAAAATCCTAAAAGGTATGTTTTTAAGGAAGGAGATAATTGTAGAGTTGTAATTAAGCTGCCTAAATATGAGCACTTGTACGTGTATAAGTTTTGTGGACTGAATATTAGTACTTGTAAAGAGCTATTCATAGCCTATCAGGTGAATAGGTTGCCTCTGAAGGCAACATCCATATATTGCATAAATTCCTGCTCAAAACTGAGAATATCAATGTTTAATAAGACTTGTCTGAGTCTTCTGCAGAATGAAATACTGTAAAATTCTTGTTTGAAAGTATAAAAATGTAACTAATGTCAATTTCTGATGAGTAACTAAATCTGAAGCCTCTTGTACTAATACTTGTTTCTTTTCTCCCTAATGCATAATTCAGATAGATTAAAGGAAATCCCTCTGCTTTACAACTTGTTAGACATTAGTAGCTGGTTTAATACAACGCTTTTGTTGGTGAGCCACAGTATTACTGGATAATTTGTAAAATAGCATAGTTTGTCAGGCTGATCAAACAGGGCTAATTTTGGACACTTATATTTTCAACTTCAGTGGTTTCTATTCCTTGATTGTAAAATTAGTCTTTAAGTAATAGTGTCCGTGTTGTACGCCCTGTAGATGGCAATGTTACACCAGTGAAATGAATGGAAACCATGCATCCCAATAGCTTCACTCTTTATTAATCAGTGAGGAATTCATAGCAGTTCAAGATATAGTTTCCGAAACTTCTGCAGAGGTAAATATCTATAAACACATCATTAAGCCATATTGGATCACTGCTTGTTCTCATATGGACTTACTGAGGAATCATGCTCGCTAATGTTTTTTTTCTTTTTGCGGCAGTTTTCTATATGATGAACAACAGTAAATTTGCCTAAATTTGTGCCTATTTTAAACAGATGCCATTGATTTGAAGGGCTCATTTTCATGGAGAAGAATTATAATTGTTCCAGTTGAAAGTGTGTCATCTTGTTGAACCAGCACTGACACTGTTCTGGTCATAAATCTAGTTCTGGATGACAGCACTGGAACAGTAAAATTTTTGTGACCAGCAAAGTAAAAAGTGTTTGCCTACTTCATGGACATCTTTTATTCCATTTACTTGCTTTTTATAAATGTTTTATTCAACCTCATTTTTCTTGCTAGACAGTTTTATGGGTTTTTGTGTATATAGGTTTGATGCAGCCAAGTCCTTAAGTATCTACCAATAAATGTCTGAAGCTTCATCACTTCGGTTAGACTATTCAGGAATTGCAAGTTACACATGTCTTTAAGAGGCATGWTTTAAAGCTACACACTTAGACCTTCACTTTCTTGAAGACATTCTGGAATTTTGAAAAACATGTAGTTCACTGAGAAAAAAAAAAGTGAATTCGGAATAACATCCATGTGATCTAAGAAGTCCAGTCCCAGAGCATTTGTAGCAAATATTTGCAGGATGTCATTTATTTATTTACTTCATATGCATTTACAAGCAATCATTAGGTATTATTATATGTGAACAAACCATCTGTTCAAATAAYGAAAAAAATTGCCCAAATAAATCAGTACAAAGGAAATTTGTAAACCAATTATTGGTCGAAAATTTGTGAAATAAATAAGTCATTATGAAATGCTCATCCAAGTCAAGTACCAAAGAACTGATTATATTTTTCTTGAGGCTGCCTTTTGAATGGCTTCATATAAATGAGTCACTATGGATCTGTAGGCCTCAACGTGTTGTCATCTTATTTGCCATCATAAATAATATAGTGGAATGAAGTTGTCTTATTTGGACACCTGATAATAACCTGCAAATTGTTTCATTTACTGAAGGTCTGGATGATAAAGAAGGCACAGGTAAAGATGGGACTCAGAAGATTATTTATTTTTTATTGTTACAGAAGACTGGATGTAACATAAACCTTTACTCTGAATATTTCAAGGAATTAAAAGAAGGTAGGTCTCTCTCTCTATATATATGTACACACAAATATCGTAAACATATATTTCAATTTATTTTAAATCAGACAAAGTCTTCCTTTGTCTTCGATGAGTTGTAGGAAATTATTGTGAGACCAGGTAGAGAGAAGTCCATGACTAGTGAAGTCTCTTGAAACTTCGTCTACATTTTGAAATGAATCTTCTTATTTTCTTTCTAGAATAATTTGATTAATTTTGCTCTTGGAGCTGAGACACTAATTCAGGGAACAAGCGATGAATTTAGTCTTCTATTCATGGGCTGTCCTTTGAGATGAGATAATGCTTTCACACAGCTTATCAGTTGTTTTGTGAGGATTTTCTTTTAGTTGTTTCACTCTTTTCCTTATGAAAGTCTTGTTGTGATTATTTGGTAGTCGATATTTAACATGCAAGTCTTGTGGGCTGGTTGCGATAAGTCTCACAATGCTGCAACTGTTTCCTTATTGAATAAACATTGATGGGGAGAAGAGTCTGAAGCAGTCCCTGGGACTGTGGAAGTCTTAAGGAGAAAAATAGCAGCCTAGAATAGAGAAAAGGACATTCAAAAAGCAGCAAAGCTGACTCCTTGGCTCCATCACACCTTGTCCAAAGCCTCATTCCTGGGAAGCTTGCTACTGTAAGGGTTAGTGGAAGGGTGCAATGCTCATGTACAATTTTCACTTGTCACATTTCTACACAGTAATTGCACTGGCTCTGAGCTACTCATCAATGTAGAGCAGTCAGGTCTTAATCTGGATCATTTAATTTCTAGTGTGGTCCTAGCATGAGATTTTTGGAGCAATGTACCTACACATTTTCCTAAGCAGTATCTTAACCAAGGTCAAGCTTGCTGTCTATCTGTATGTCTAAGTTTATTTGGCTATATCTAGRCTTACTCGTGTGCAAGAGTTTAGAGCCTGCTGCAGGTAGACCTAGAAACATACCTAGTTTTGTTTGTGTRTGAATATTTGCATTTCTCAGTGTCTGAAGAGCCCAGCTGAGGCAAGCAAAAATAATAAATATGTTACGAAGAGCGTTTCTTTTTTTTTTTTTTTTTAAATTGAAGGGAATGCTTCTGGAAGCTTTCCTGTTGAGAGGAAAAAAAAGGCATTATTTTATAATGCTTAAATTGAACTACATGAACTACAACAGGCGATGCAGTGGCACAGATAAAGTGATGCAGTGTTAAGCAGAGGCAAGGGCTCAGTTCCTGATTATTCTCGACAGATGCTCCATGGAAAAGCCATCCCTGTATGTAAAACATTCAGTTTGGAAATATTTGTTTACTTTGTCCTAGTTCTAGTCCAGCGATATTTAACAGCTACACTTCTGAGCCTGTGAACTGTCAGKGCGCACGGTGATTCTCATGTCTTTAGAGCCCTACTGCATTTTAATGTTGTTACACGTGAGCTTAGAAGTCAGTTTGCAAAATGATGCAGATTATGATGCAGTGATTAAAAAAAATGCAATGAAGGATTGGGGGAATTAGCAGGGGGATATGCGAGGGGACTGTCCTGCTGGCATTAGTGCTGGCCGGGTGTTGGTCACCACAGCTGGCAGTTCACAGAGCACACGTGGGGCAGAGCAAGGTGCCCAGCTGCACCAGCCACGGGCRCCTTTCCTTTACTGGGATCCCTAACAGAAAGAGTGGGAAAGGAGTAAATATCACTGTGTACAAACCTACTGCTGACACATAGCAGGTTATACAAAGTCATATTCCTAAGCAATTCTTGGAAATCTCACATTTCCCTTGTGAGTGAATGTTGTCCTGAGCATTACGTTGAGTGGCAAATATCAGACTATTCTACACCTTGCGAAGTGAGGATGGCTTGAAGACTCTTACCATCCTTTGAATGATAACAATGCTGCACCAGAGAAAATTAGATACATGTCATTCCTGATTTGCGGAAAATGATTGAAGTACTGCTGTTCTCAGAGCATAAGTGGTTTTCCTTCCTCAGTCTCATCCTCCCCAAAATTATGAAACAACCAAGTCACTGAGAGCATTTTCAGCAGTGGGCCAATTTGGGGGTGCRAGTTCGTAAACATTTCCCCTGCAAACCGCAGGAAACCTTTCAAAACAGATCTTGGCTTGAACGTCACGRATTGATGTGAAAAAAATGTAATTATAAAAATTCAGTAAGATTGGCTGTCCTTTGTGACAAGCTGAGAAATACCAGACACCTGCTTGCAGTCACAGAAAGTATCCAAATGGATTTTAAAAGAAGGAGATGTTTGAGACAACCAGGTTTAATTACACCTTTTTGCTAAGAAAAAGCTCTAGCCTAATTGCACTGTCAATGTTGGATGTGAGGAAAGATCTTTCACGGTGGCAGACAGCAGTGTTATATCTGTACGTACCGTATTTTTTTCCCTTTTAAGAATATTAACTGTATAATATTGGGAAAAGAGGTGAGGAAAGATCTTCAGTGAATTATCTATTCATTTCTGATCTTGAATTACCATTTCTTTTCAAACACACCAGCACCCTGCAGAGGCAGACTTCTTTTCAGGAATGCTAAACAGAAGAAAGGGGAGAAAAAAAAAAGATAAAATGTGTTAAGACACACTGCTGTGCTACCCAGGATGTATTATTTGTGATGTGGGCTTTTTTTTTTTTTTTTTTTCTTTTACATAGACGTAAAAGGAATTATCATGATGATAATTTTGATGTTGGTTAAAAACATTGCACTCAGTAAATATAATTAGTGCAATGAAGCAAAAAATGTGTTTCTTTTAAGCTCTTTGTATTTACATTTTGTGTAAAAATACATTGGTAAGATAATAACAGTATAAAGGATCCCACTTTGTTGTATGATAAAATTGATTGAACATTCATTATATTCAAACACACATTCATTTGTCCTGGTATTTAACATCAGCATGGCTTAAAAGAAGCATTATTTTTCTTAAAAAAGTCTTTTCTCCAGTAGTGCCAAAAAAGGTATTCCATAAACTTRAATACTAATCATGTCCCTGCATCTAAATGCTCTGTGGTTTATGTAGCATCTTCTTCCCTTTTCTTTCTCTTCACACTGTGGTGTCTCTAAGGGCTTAACTTCAGCACTTTGTGTAAAAACAAAAACAAAAACAAAAAAACAGACAATCCCCCCATACCCTTTTGACACTACAAAGTATAAATAATAATGGGATTTTTGCTTTAGAAGACAATGTGTGTTTAAAACTCTGTACCAAAGTGACTCTTGCTACTTTTATCCACAGTTTTAGAAAATGGAAGAAAGCCCTTTCTGAAGTTTGTGGCTAAATCTAATCTGGCTCTAACACATGAGGATGTGAGTATATATATTTCTATATTAGACTGCCTAACTTGAACAGGGTATAGGATTAAAATTTCTTAAAGGACTTTGGCTTTTTTTAAGTAGCTGTCTGTATCTCCTAGAGCATTCAGGGCAATTTATGGATCTAGTGCTAATATTAGCACAATAACCAAATCACTAACTGGAGTCCACAGTTGATTTCAGTATAGCTAACTTACAATATGCCGTAAATATACTGCAAAATATACATGAAATTTATGCATACTATATTACTGTATACAGTTCACTCTAATTTCATCCAAAGACAAATATTATTTTTGCAGTTATGGCATATTACACTTACTATAGTAACAAACTACTTTATGATACGAAACATAGTTTACTTGTGTGACRTTTGAATAATATGCAGAATCACATGTTATGCTTAATGATGGCATTGCAATACATTTTTATAATGACTGTTGCTTAAATACATTTATTGGCAGCTTTTACTAGTACCTACTCTTCCCTCATCTCTCTGAAAAATACAAGTGTTTTATTTATTTGCAACACCTGGAGAACTATGAGAAGGATATTATAAAAGCCCATCTGGGGAAGGGAGCAGAAGAAATATAAATTATAGTGCTGAAAGGCCATATGCATGAAGTAAAAGTGGAGGAGCTTTGGGGTATTGGGCCATATATTTTATTAAGATGTCCTTTTGCCAGCCTTGAAAAAATAATTTTTCTAGCTAGTTATAAATAATTTATTGCTGAGAAAGTTATCTTCTGAAATTTTTCATTTGTCTTTTTATTCTCAAATGTTTTTTCTGCASATGGTTTGGGCCTGCTGCTAAGGAAAGATAAGCTGTGGTTCTTAAATTTTATGAATGACTTTGCCTACCATTAGTAGGAATCTACCTACCCCATAAAAAGTCAGTTAATAAAAAGTCAGTTAGTATCTTTTCAATATCTTGGACCTTATGAGGCAAGGGCAGATCCACAACAATGTGGTGGATGGCAGCTGTTTTCCGTATCTTTTGATCCTAGCCTTTTCCTTCCCTTAATTCCTTGGGTCTTCCTCCTCTCATCCTGATTTTTGTCTGCCTGTGGAACAGACACAGATCCTTGATCCTGGGACTGATGATAACAAAGTTTCTACAGATCTTGGCCTGACTCTGAATTGTCTAGATTTTATTCCCCAAAGGGTTYCATCGACCAATTTTTTAAATCACATTTTAAATCACATTTTGCCTGAATCTCCTTATTTTTTTTTTCCCAGAGGGCCTTTGGGAGTTGTGGATGCTGTCTGAGTATTGCTGGCAAAGTGTTCTTAAAGAGTTTCTTTTTCAAACCATTTCCATCCTGTCTTTTCCTGTTTTCCAGCTGGCAAACATCTGAAATCCTGAGTGAATACTAAATKTAGGCATGATGATCATGTGTATGTGATTCTTAAAATATGTGAAATCTCAGAAATTACATTTTCAGACTGTCTGTTTCTATGTAGAAATCACTGAACTTCAACAAAAATGTGCAAAGATGTGTCAGTACAGGAAATGAAAGGTGCTTCAGAACAGTCAAAGCTTTAGCAGTTCATCAGTCTTAAGTCACAGGAATGATTATCTCTGTACATGGTATGGCATCTGAAAGTGTGGTAAAATAGCGAATGATAAAATCTAAAAATAAAATATTGGGAATGGAACAATGGAACATAATGTCAGAAGAAAGAGAGAAAGAAAGAAGACAAAATTCTTTAAAAGACAAAAAAAAAAAAAAAAAAAAAAAAAAGACAAAAAAAAAAAAAAAAAAAAAAAAAACACAAACTTGGCTATTTGACTAAACCCTGAAATTTTCTTTCACTTGGTTCTTTTAACTACAGCTGTGGTTAAAAGTTCTCCCTGCCAGAGGGAAAAGATGGTATTTTGTCCCTTGGAAGAAAAAAACTCCTAAAAACTTCTCCCACACGAGCTTTTCAGTTTTATGTTCTGCATCAGAATATCTAGCCTCCTCCTGTAAGTTTTTACTTGATTAGGAGTTAGTTCATGTGTTCATACCAGCATATAGGATTTGTTTTCATAGGAATAGCAGCAGATCCTGTTGTAATGAAGAAATGATGTATAAGTGCAGAAATCTGTTTTTTGAGTCATTTAATTCCTTTGAGATTTAATTTTTTATAACTTTTGTTGCTGTTGTTGTTGTTGTTAAATCTCTGTCAGGTTGGTTTCTTTGGAGCCAACATACATGGCTATGGAAAGCTGAACATAGTGGCTTTAGCTGTATGAACCATGCATCCCTCCTGAAGTTAGGGCTCTGTATATTCCCAGAATAGTAATTGTCTGTTCCCTTTGTTCTAAATCATGTATTGCTCAGGGTCCTGACATTACTGTATGTCTTAAACCCAGATTGTCCCCAATGTCTTATACTGGACCAAGCAACTAAAGGATTTGTGAACTATAATGTGGCTATAAGAGCCTATGTTAAGACCTTACAAATTTAACAACAGATGTAGCCAGTAACTTACATTAGCTTTAGGCCTTCTATTTTTACATTACCAACTGCTTGTTTAGTTTTCTAAGGAACTTAACAAAAAATAAAAACCTTTTTTACTAGCTCTACATTTGGAGTCATTAAAAAGGTAAATTTCTGCAGTTTCCTTACCATGCTGGCTGCATATATCCTCACCCAGCAATTTGCACAGTATTTGTCTTTTTTACTCTCTTTTTCTTTTCAATTGAGCTCTGCAGTCACTCCACTTCTAGATGTTTCAATACCAATAAGACACGAGCACTTCACTGACAGGTGTCTTTAGCATGTAATCACATTAACTTAATTTGGGTTCCCTTAATCATAGCAGTTCTGATTTTGGTGCAAGCCAGCAGTCTAAATATTTGCTATGCTTTTCAGAAGGTTTTAGTAGTTCAGCTCTTTTTTTCTTGCAGCTCTACTGCTCTTAAGCCTAAGACAGATCCATCTAGCCAAGCTTCAGCCTCAGCAGATGCTGCTGACACAGCGAGACAAAGTCAGCCTTCAAAATGATGTTCATGAATTTGCAGTTGTGTCATCTCACTACCTTTCAGGAGTAAGTGCAAAACTAATAACTTCTCAAGTTCCCCAAAATCTAGGTGCAGCAACCTTTAAACAGCATGTCGTACTTGGCAAAAAAGTATTCTTGAAAAACTATTAGTGTAGTTTGGGAAGCTTTTCCTCACTTCGAATAATATTTATTAGGAAAGGGCTTTTCTGTAAACCCTAAGACAGTAACAAACAAGCTGACATTTACCCATCTTAACTTTTCTTTGCATACATGCCTGTTAGTTTTTTGCCTGTGRTCTCAGAATTCTTATGTTCTTCCCTACAAAGCCTGGGAAAGTCTCTGAGTGTTCAGCCACGGAACATTGAGGGCCATGGAAGCTCTACTAGTGTCTTCTCATCAACCAAACCATGGAACTAAATAGAAACAGTCAGATTTGCAAAGTAGATTCACCAGCAAAATAAAGAGAAATTGCAGGCAGGAAAAGAGGAAATGGTGAAAAAAAAAATATCTAAACCTAAATCCTCCTTTTTGTTTCCTTCTGGGTATGTCTGAACTAATCAGAAGGAAATGAAATGTCAAGTTGATTGCTTCCTTTTAAAATGCTGAATGTGAGTGGTATTTTCTTTTATGTTAAAAGAAATATCTATTAATAGATCTCTATAACAACAGTTCCTTGCTGGTTTACATTTATGGCTTATCATAAAATGTTTCAGAAGGACTTGTGGTAAAAACTGTGAAGTTTATATAATTGCAACTAGAGACAACGCTTTGCTTGGGGGTCTGCTACACTATCAAATCTGCAAGAACAAAAACAGCAATGAAAAAATGTAATTCCAGCAACTAGTTCTAAGGGGTTGAGTATCTTGTTTGACCCAACAAGAAGATACTTTTTCATGCAGAAGACTGTTGAATCAAAACTCCTTATTACAAATGTAGTTCTGTCACTTGCCTGGACTGAAATTACCTTTTGATTTTATTCATATCGTTTCTGTGGGATGTGATAATTGTGTTAATATTCTGTAAGGATTTTTTTTTGCATTATTTGGAATAATATTAGTGCAATACTTGCAATGAAATATCATACAAAGTTACCATAGTTAAGAAACAGCATTTATATAACTTGTGCCATGAGATTTCAACTAATCTAGAACTCTTTACATTTTAGGAGAGCTGTCATTTCCTCTGGAATTACCATTTTAATCAGGTTGATCATAAAAACTTTGCTCTGGCTGTAATATTAGACTGAGGATATGAATTCYATTTMACTGTAGTTTGGGGAAAGGGTGACATTTTGGTCATTTTATTTATAACTGAAAGGTTACTGATTTTTTTATCTGGAGTCTGATGCATGAAATGTGATAAGAAATTGCAGTGTGAGGAGTAGTACGTACATTTCAGCATGTAAATGTAGTAGCAAATATATATTTGTCTATTATTCCAAGTATTATAATCATATAAAAATTATTATGATTTATTTAAACTATATCAACTGAGAATGTGATTATTATTCTTAGTGAAGATAGAAATGGTTAATACATAGAAAAAATCATATTTAAAGGAATAAAATGACTTGTCTTAAAATACCCAGTACCTCCTGACCTCCCAATTTTCTGGAGTCAATTCTCTCTTCCCTGACCTACACTGTCTAAAATTGCCAGCAGCCTAAACATTATATAAGATCTCTCTGTCCTGCTGGCATGTCCACCTCCTTTTGGTGCTCTTTTCTGCCTCTGGGCTTTATCAGCTCCAAAACTGTGGAGGGTCCTAGATATCCCCTTCTTCCCTGATTAACCCCAGTCCATTCCAAGCATGTTTTTGCTATACTTACCTCCTTCTTTACATCAGTTATTTATTTAAATAACTTTACTTCAACCTTTCCTTCATATCAGCTCTATGAGATGTTGTGGTACAGGTCATTGCAGCTGTTTGCTTTCAAATCTGCTCATTTGGTGTTTGACCTCTAGTGCGAATAAATCCATATTTTTAACTTGCCATATTAATATTTTTAATCTAATAGTTGTTTATGTGATGTAAAGACATCCGAGCTAAAATGCAGAAGGCAAATCTGACATCTCTCTTCAGTATCATTGTAAGTAAAAGCCTCGTAGAAGCTGAAGCAGTGGAAAAGCTTAGACAGAAAAATATAATGTCTTCCTACCTTACCCAACAGGTTTCTCAGGGTTTGAGATTTATTAAGAGGTTATGCTTGCAAACAAAAGATGCAATGATTTGGCAATTCTAGACTAGTTCTCTCTTTGTTGCCATAAATCATTTTTTCCCTTACAAAAAAAAAAAATAGTAAATATAGTTCTTCAAAGATTCATATTATTGACAGCAGTATTTAAAAGGAATAAAAGATGCAGCAAAGCTTTGTACTCCTCTTCTTTTTAAATGGCATTTCTTCTAAAATACAGTGCAAGTCAGCAATACTTTATTGACATGAAAGTTTAGACCAAGGCTCAGACCATCTGGGTTTTGTAATTGTGATTGATCGTGAACCTCTGCAAGCTTTCCTCTTGGCCTGGGGGTCAGACATACAAGAGTAAATGCAAGGCTCCTTACTCACCAAAATGTTGCATAAAGATCTGGAAAAGAATAAACAGCATCAAGCGTGCTGATTCTGTTGCTCCTCCAGATACTTTTGTGGTTGCTTATGCCTCCAAGAGGTTTCTGAGTTGTGTGGGTGATGGTATGTATGGATGTGTGGGAGCTATGTTCTAGGGTACAAAACTGAGTTGTTATCAGGGCTCTAAGAAGTAGTTATATGGGATATCACAAATGAGCAGATTGTAGGACAGAGGGTTAACTGGATCTCCTCCAAAGTTGTGCAATGTCTAGAAAAAATGATTGGATGAGTTCCTCCTCATTGCTAATTACATACAGTATTAAGCTGTGAATTTTCTTCTCCTTTCTCATTTTCTTCRTGCTTCAAGGTAAAGATGGAACATGGGATTATGGCAAATTCTCTTCTGGGATCTATGTAGTGGGGCTTGACTTTGATCTTCCTTTCTCTTGCCCTTGGAGGCCAAAGGCATTTTTGCAGATGGCAAATGAACGGAAATTTGGCACTTGGCTTTGCTGTGCTGATCACAGAGAAGTTCCCTGAGAGATTTGGATTCTTCATTTCCAAAATATTAAATCGTGTAGCAGAGGATGTTTTGCCTTGTAGTGGGTGTGGGTTTGAATCCTGGCCTGTGAGTCCAACTTTGGATGAAAGGTGAGAAGGCCCCAAGAGCAAATGCAGCCTCTACTGGTTAGGTAGAATGGGGCAGGAGATGTTTTTTGACCTTTAGGTGTAGCCACTACCCACAGAACAACTGGTAGATGGAATAAGAACTGCTAGTATTATGAAATCCGGGTTTCCGAATGCCATCTATRATGTCTGTTATAGAGTAAAAGGTTTACTGGTCATTGCTCTCCAAGGCACATTGTGACCACCCAGTGTGGTCAGTCAGGAAGGCTTGGTAGCTCAACTACATATTAAGGATGGTAACTCAACTACATAGTAAGGATCTAGGCAATAACTGCCTTGAGAGTCTCCCTAAAGCATGATGATCACCTATGTAACTGGGTGAAGAAGGCTGTATTTCAGTGAGGGAAGAAAAGTGGGTTTTATTTCAGCTGCAACCTTGCTGTGTGGGATTGAACAATTTGCTTAATTTTCCTGAGCCAGTTCTTTTYTTTATTAGAAGAGAGAAGAAAAAGGAGGCCAAAAGCTTCATTTTATCTTGCATATCTGTGAAATGAAACATTCAACCACTAAAACCTGTGCATGCTATAATGTTGAAAATAAAACATATAGTCTCATTTATAATAGCAAGCAAATARTGGCAAAAAGTTTAAAAGTTTTTTGGTTACTTTCTCACAAAGGCCTCATTGCACGTAAGGCAACTATTGAGATCCCTTTTGATGGATTTTTTAAAAAATCATTTCTCATCTTTTCTCTCCACAGCTTTCTCTCTTCTGTCACCTTCATTTTACTGCTTGGAGGAGTAGTGTGATTTCCCAAGAGGAATAACATGTATTAATGACAGTTTTCGAACACTTCAGATAGGCCATCAGATAAGAAAACTTTTTCTTAGAGRGTGATGGGAAAAAAAAAAAARAGTGTTTATATTTTATCTTAAAAAAGKCAGGACTATATGAGTTACCTTGCCATTCCCAAATAACGCCTATTCCTTTTAGTATTTTGAGACAGTTCTTAGGCCCAGCTTCTTCATGGAGACACATTTTGCTTTTCTATGATGATGTCACTTCCTGATCCAATTATTACTGAAAGTTACAGAGGCAAAATTAATTAGCAGCCTGCCATACCACTCCTGATTCCTGGAGTTCCAGTAATAACTTCATTTTTGTAGAGCTACACTTATTACATGTATTAGACATGTATTGCAAGTCTAGACAAAGTAACTTACTCTATAGCTCCTTAACACTTATTACTATTATCAGCACCCTCTCTGCAGACTGCAGCTGAATGCAGAATTTAGGCTAAACCTGCTTTTTGGTAAAGGTCTTATGTTTTTAACCCTTCTACCCCAATTATCCTATTAGCAAAAAGAATAATGATCATTTTTCAAGTTAAATGAAAATTAGTAAAGATGGATAATGCACATTTGAAACTCAGTGTCAGAAATTAATTTTTGGATTTGGCAGCTTAGCTTTGCAGAGCACTGTTCAACTTTTCATATGCTAAAGAAGATTCCAAAGGGATTTTTTTCTCTTTAGTTATATAATAGTCTCATGTAGGAGGTTAGTAACATTCTCTGTAGCTAATGATTGAGATTTTTTCTCATCCTGCAGCATGTATCAGTATCTGATATTTTCCCTGAGGCCTAAAAAGTTGTTATAATTCTTCAGGCTTGTCAGGCACTTCTTTATTCCAGGGCTACATCCTGCAGCAAAGCTGAGAGGCCTCCAGCTTCTTACAATCCTTTTTCTTATCTTTTGATAGCTCCGTGTGTTTCACATRGTGTGAGTGCCTTTGGAAGTCTCATGGATTGTAAGCCATCAACAGATATGCCTTAAACTGCATATTCCTGCACTCTGGAAGCATGGTGGGGAAACTGCCCATTATTTGAGCACAGAGTAAACATCTGAGCTGAAGTGACATGAAGTCAAGTATGAAATCAAGAGCAGAAGACCACTAAATGTCAAGCAAAAAAGCAAGTATGTATGATTCAGCTCTGCTTAAATGTGGTTAAATTTACTGCTCTAGTTAGCAAGTATTTAGTTCCCTACTCAAATTCCTCCAAGCACACGGATTGCTTCTAACTAATCTACCTGCTTCTTAGTTAGATTGCTTCTAACAGAGCACCTTCCTTGGCAGCCTGGTAGCAATCTCAGCTTCTCCATAACTCAGATCTACGCAGTCCCGTAGTGTCATCTCCACTGCTGGATCACCTCCAAGAGGCAGCTTTGACAATGGGGCAGAGCTGGGTTTGAGTAGCAAAACCTTCCTCCTTATCACAGTTAGGCTTCTATTGACTTGTGTTAGGCTTCTATTGACTTCACAAAATCTCCTGTGCCCTTCTTTTCCCTTTGGTGGTTGTCTTTCTGTAGCACTGTGCATGTGCCTGAAACCCGTCCTGGTCTTATCCAGATTACAAAAGTGAATTTAGATTCAGAATCCAGATTCCAGAATCCTAATGCAGATTACAGAAGTGAATCTGTAKTGTTAGTTAGGATAATATCTTTAATGTTCTGATAGGAAATGCCATCACTCAAACTATATGATCATATATAGAGAGAACATATCATACGGTGAGAAGGTTCGTGCCATAATGATAAGAACTATTTCTSAAACATCTCTTTGCATCCTCCAGTGATAAATAACATTTGAGAAGCAAGAAAGTCCTTGAAAATCCTGGGCAAAATTACTCTGACTACTCTTCCAAATATCAAATAAACACTATTTTGGATATCTAAGGCCATCTGTAGATGCTGTAGTACTGAATATTGTCAAATTGATCCACAGCTACTGAGGTTCTAATTCAATTTCTGAATGGAGCTTGGTGCTTAAAAAGCCTCTTTCAAGAGACCGCTACTAGATTTGGCTCTTTGGGAGAGTCTGTGCTCAGATTTTGGCTGTGCTGATCCCTGACACTCTGTTCCAAAGCAAGGATTTGGCATTTATTTCAAAGAAATGTTCTTTAGCCTTTGGTAGCATGATAGCAGAAAGTGCTTCATAAAACTGTTGCAGATTGTTTGTAGCCCCACAAAACATCCAGACACATTCTATGTATTCAAATAAATGAAAAAAATGCACAAAAATAATAAGAAGTTTAAGTTRGGTTAAATCTTTAGAGTCGAAATATAGCAAGTTGTTAAGTGCTTATGTGAAGTGAGTTTTTAAGGCCTTGTGCAGTAATTCAGGACTACAATCTGTCATTTTTTTCTATGTTGTGCATGCAAGTATATCTATATTCCTTCCTTTGTTCTATTAATTAATAGAATTAATTAATTCTATTAGAAGAATTAATAGAATTAATTAATTAATGATATCATTATATCTATCTTCTGATATCATTATATCTATCTTCTGATACCATTACCATCAGGAAGTTAGAGAAGTGAATGTGAATCTAAGATGAAAATGTACTTCTGAGCTTACAAAATGAATCAAAATATGTGTATCCTTAGAAAACCCAGTCCTCTGTGACTCAGGCCATGCACCCCATTATGTACTTTGTATTCATCACAAACTCAGAGTTCACTTATGTGGAACATGGTATTTCATTTTCATATCTCTCCAGTGCTATATTGGCCTGCTTTAATTAAAGCAGGACAACATTTGGTTGTGTTGGATAGGTTTAAAAGATGAAGATGTTTTGCAATTTAATCCTTTAGATTGTATTGCACTGGTATTTTTTTCAAAGCTTAATATAGTGATGCTAACGTGATGTAGTTGCCTGCAGACAGAAATCTACTGCTGCTTTTTATGCTACAGTATATCCCTTCTGCTCCTCAGCTGCTGCTCCAGAAGGGCAGAGGTTTGCTATATACCTTGTGTTATATCTGTCAGTTATGTAAGGATGTCTCACAGCCCCTACAGCATCTAAAATGACAGTGGATCCTTATTTTGGGGTAATTTGAATCCCATCCTGCATGCACAAACATGCACTCTCCCTCCCTGCAGAGAGAGGCTGTATAAATCATTTCGGACAGCGCAGGCTCAAATATATTATCCCGATTTACTTGTTAATGCCTATACTGTTCCTAGAAGTCACCTTTAGTGCCTGCAGGCTTTGAGAGTAATTTCTAGTTGCTTATTGCCATTGTGCTGCTTTTGTGCATTAGAGTTTTTCTAGTCCTGTCACAAAAGGCACATTTGGGAACCCGACTGTTTTGGTTTGTAAACACGGGGGTGGGCTGGAGAGTCTTTCTTTCCCTTACACAACAGCACCTTCTGGGGAAGAATAAAAGCAGCACTGTTATCTTTTTCTTAACCAGCTTTTCAGAAACCGCAGAAATGAAGCTCTCCCGACACCGTCTAGGGTTTCTTTCTTTTCAGCATCCTCTCCTGGATAGGGGAACCTGATTTTGCAGCTCAGCTAATTTTACTTARATTTTCCTGAAGACTTTGATAAAATGTAGAGAATGGATATCATAAAGTATAGACAAGGGGTACCCTCAAGCTTCTTGTTAGGAGTTTTATACATTATGTACATTATGTTTCTGTGACACTGTCTCGTCCTATTAAAGCATTGCTATTTTAATAGGTGCCTTGAACTAAAAGGATTTCCATCCTCTGAGCCTGGTGGCCCAAATACTACTTTACATCTTTACAGTGGTGGCTTGTTTTCAATTTTCACATCCCCCTGTGAGATTTTTTTTTTTACCATTTTTTCCTGCTGAATTTGTTATTCCAGTGGTGACATTAATATCACTAATAACCATGTTTAAAAAAAGTAGTAGAAGACTTATTCATCCTTGGCCTCCCCTTTATAATTCTTGTGAGTTAATTTATATTTTTGGCTTTTCTTCTCTCTTGGTAAGTAGAGAGGTGGATTATAAAGTATGTGAAGACTGTGCTCTGCCATTTGCTGCTGTATTACAGGGCTTGCTATTTCAGTATAACAAMTAATTTGGAAAGAAGTCTTTTTCTTACAAAATAGTTATTTAATCTTAGAACAGATGTGGATCCATGCTTTGTATGTACTTAGTGCCTGTAAGGCATCACACATATAGACAATTTTGTAGTGCCCCTGTCCTTGAGAAGGTAAACGTTTTTTCCTGTGACTGATACAAAAATCAGCTTCCCTTTGCCAAAGTCAAATGTTTTCTCTKCTGTATCTCGTACTTTTACCTGTGTTGTCCTTTATGCTTGAGAAGACTTTACATTAACCATACATTTATTCCTTCTCAAAATTCAGCTTTGTTGTGAGGCTTTCTGGCTATTCTCATATGACAGTAGTCAAGTGGGCAGACAGCAGTACTGGAAAACATGATATGAATTTATACATTCAGACAGAAAGCGTGTTTCTGTAAGCACATTTAGTAAGAAATGGCAGAACTAACATAAGTTTAAAAAAAGGAGTTTCATCTCCTATTCATTGGAATATTTCACTGGAAAATTTGTTCTTTTGTAATGATAAGATAAAACCATTAGGTAGTGACCACTTAATCCTTTTTGCAGTGCTGCTGCAGTCAGCAAATTGTGGAAAGTAGCAGCACTTGCTTACATTTTGGAAGTAGATATTGTACGCATGTAGATAAATAAAACTCCTTGCAGCACACATCAAAAGTAATATTCATCACACCTTCATTAAAAGTCTATTATGACTCTGTCAGCTGAAGTTTCTCTATGTATTAGATGCTGGTTCCTGTTAGGGACATGGACTGCATGTTGCCATGGCATGTCTTCAATGAAAACAGTTGCTGAACTGCTTTGTTTACTGGGTCTCTTTCTGCATGCTATCATCTTCTTGATTCTTCTTCTSTCCCAGTAAATAAAATAATCCAGAYCAGACAGCTGTTCTTCTTAAAAGAGAAAGATAAGTTGGAGACAGGCRGGGATGGGTTTCAATTACTTGTTTTGGAGTCATAGCTGGGCCTTCAAGTGATGTGACAAGACTGAAGACAGGCATAAGAAGAGATCAAATATGAGACTTTTGAGGCCTCTCGCTTCACAAAAGTGCTAATGCATTACCTGGTGCAAAAGCCAAGGCTACAGTATAAAGATTAAGTAATAAGGAGAGAAGAGACTGATGAGCACAGCAGTAGCTCATCTTACATGTATATTTAATGCTGCTTGAAAGTATGCATTGGAACTAATGAATTGAAGGCATATGTATGTTGTGTGCCCAGTAAAACTGAAAGGCTTAAATTATGCAAGACATGCCATCCTATTGCCAAACATTTAGCACCGTTCCTCCAGAAGAGAAACTCTGGGGATCCTTATTTAAATATGAGTAATCAAATCCTTTCTCAGCATGGCGAGRTCTTTTGCATAATTTGGGCCCGCCACTTCTAGAACTTGCACACAAACTAGATTGCAAACAGAGGGACCAGGGCTTGCCAGAACTTAGAGCTGCAATAGCAATTTGTATTGTGCTATAACAGTGCAGGTGACTGAAACTTGATCTGTTGGGATTAGTGCTTCTTGATTGTAATTCTTGTCTGTATTTTTATAGTGACTGCTGATACTATATCTCRTCCTGGGACTGAGAAAAAATGCCTTTGCTACAGAAAATAACCCTTTCTGGCTTAAAAAGAAAATGTGTTGGAAATGCGAATATTTTCTACAAGGTAAGCATCTCTATTGCTCTTCTGAGAAGTCATATTTTTGGCATGAACTGGCTGATGCATCTAATGAGTATAAATTGTTCCTGCCTGAAATGAATTTTATTTCAAAATCAGCATCTTTCAAAACTTATGGTTACTAGTCCATGGCAATATTTTCTTCCAAGTTTTCTTTTCCATATTTCCACACTTGGTTAATTTTCTGCTTGTTTAACAAAGAAGAATCAAGTTCATTATATCTYTTTTGCCAATACATTGGCTCCAATTTGCTACAGAAGCACATGCTCCTTCACATTCCTTGAGAGTTTTCTCCATTCTCCGGCTTCCTGGCCTGCACTTCCAGACCTGCATGTTAGGACTGGCATTTACCTAAAAASCTAAGGATTAGATGGAAGTTTGTCACCCAGCTCTCATTGGTACCTTGGTGATGAATCCCCATATAAACAATTTACTGAACTATCAGCTATAAATCAATTGTGTAGAAATCTGAAAATCTTTTTGACATGAAACCATTCCTACCACTGTGTGTTGCACGTTTAATTGGGATTTATTCAAATTCTAGCTTCCAGGCACTGTCTGTGATAAAGTTGCGTAGAAACAAAATAAGAGACTTTGTCCAAGATCCAGCAAAAGGGCTTAGAAACCAAGAAATGAACCACTTTTCAAAGGATTTTTACTTGTCTAACATTCACTTGCAAATTTGACACAGTCGCATGGGATAAAGTCCTCCTGACCTCATTTTGGATCTGCAGGTCGCAATGACAGTACAACACAAGTAGCCGTGCTCCATAACAAAAGCAAAGACAAAATATCTAATACTTTCCCATGCTTCTTTATSTAACCTGAAGAATACTCAGTGAACTCTGGAATAGTTCTTATGCGAGGGGTAATAAGTATTTTAGGATGAAGGCCAAACTCCTACTGTGCAATAGAATAGCTTTGACTTACTGGTAATGAGAATAAAATTAAGCCCATTCTACCTAGCAGGTGTGAAATTAGCTCATTTGATGCAAAGTTATTGCATTTTTTAGAGAGCAAAAGACAAACTTTTGTTGAGACTGACTTTGAGGACAAAAGTGGTCAATACAGAGTTACTTGTAACAGAGGAACCTTATTAATGCTGGAAAAGTGCCCAGCACATTACAATATTGACTGAGGAACTGCACAGATTGGTCTTTGGCTTGAAACTGTACTTGGTTATAATTTGGTGCTGATCAAATATAGAAGACCAAAGGAGGATGCTGAAAGAACTTTCATTTTAATCACCGTTTTTCTTCTGCTGCTTCTTACCTTCTAACATCTTTCTTTTTGTTTCTAAACTTTAAAAAAAACACACAAAAAACTTTTATAGTCTACAACTATGGATCAGAAGAAGTAATTTCAGAAGTTGTATGTTTTGCTACTTAAGTTCACAGGGCAAGTGAATGAGTTTGTATTCACATCAAATAAAATAAAGCAAATTGCAAAGAATTTCTCCTATAAAGAGCTTAGGCCAAATGGAGTTATTAATTTAAAAATATTTTCATTTCATGTTTTTCCCAAAATAGTTCATTTTGCTGTACCTGTACCCTGCTGTGGTGACAGAGATAATGCTAAGATCAAACAGCACATCATCTTTGTRCCAGATTTGCTTGCTAACTCAGGAATAACCTGTGTTCAATAGGAGAAAAATCATTGAAGAGTCTCGACCAGCGTATAAATTAACTCAGACCTAAGCATAGTGTTGCAGAAGCTCTGGGAAAGAACTATGGATGCTGTCTCAGTTGCCCAGCTGCAAGGAGATATCCCTGTCAGAAGTGTGTGAGGAAGGTACGGGCTTTGGATCTCCTGTGGACCATTTCTTTTGGTGGTGGTGGACACAAGTGACTCACCTGGAGTAAACACCACCATTAGCTGCTCTTAATATGTAATCCTTTAAGACCCAAAGGATATGCAGAACAGTAGGGACCAGGAAAATCCTCCTCTTTGCTGAATGATTCTTTAAGTCTGCTATGTGCTCTGCAATGCTCCCATATGCTATGGTATTTTTAAACAAGACAGTTCAGCTGATACAATGGAACAATATTATAAATAATGTCAGGCATTGCAATGGTTTTCTCTCAATGGTTTTCTCAATGGTTTTCTCTTCTCATTAAGGTAAATAAGATCGGTCACAACTTGTCCCCGACAACTCTGTTGAAAGAAAAAAAGAAGAAAGAAAAGTGTGTATGTGAATTCATATCTTTTTGTTGTGAGATGACCTTTTGTCATGACTCAAACCACTTTCTGAACAGATATTTTTACCTTTTGGGCAAATAAATTTCTATTTCTCAACCTGTCAGACCTAGATTTGAAATTATATATTATTGTTGCTATGCCTGGGAGCATGAGCAGCACAAGATATTAAATTCTATTTAATTATGTGCATACATATTGCACATTTCACCCAAAACCCATGCCGGTATCAGCCATCAGAAAGGGCAGGAGTATCAGTTTATCGCAGGCAGGACTAAGGCAGAAGTCCCTGCTAGATTCAATGCATTAATCTCCATTGGTTAAGGAGCTTTAAAAGAGCTGTGGCTCTGAATGTTTTTCAACTCAGGTGTTTTTGCAGCGTGGTTATATTTGTTCATTTTACAGGTGGTCTCAATTACATTTATTTTGGGAACGTTACTTAATACCGCAAAGTTTTGAGACCTTCAAGTGGAGCTAGCACGCTATGGCTGCTTTTTTCACTGAAAAAACCATCAGAAATCCGTAATGTTTTCTTGAATTTCTTTTGACACAGTGTTGCCTAGCAAAAAACTCGTTGTTTGGTGTTTCGAAAACAGCCCCAAAAAGCGCAGGCCATCAGGCACTGTGCGTGAGAGCTTTCCCTGAGCGGGGAGGCCAGGGGTGCCTGATCCGCTGGGCAAGCGGCTGCGTGGAGGAGAAGCCAAGGAGGCACTGGGGCAAATTTGGGGAGCTGTGTTGCCAAGGAAACCTATTCTTTTAAAGAAAAGTGCTGGGAATGGCTGGCTTTATGCAGTCTCTCTCTGAGCTGCCAGTGCTACCAAAAGGGAACAGTAGCCCAAAGAGGCTTTAAAAATTTCACACAAGTACATGCTTCTTTTCTAATGTAAATAATGCAGGAAAGCTCAAAGCTTTGTTTTTTTAGAAGTACTAGAAGGAGTGAAGCAATTCAGTTTGGAGAGGAGGGTGTCAAGGTGGGTGGGGAGCCAAGCAGGATAAAGTGGCTAGTGCCAGTTCTCACCACAGCACCAGGGCAGTGGGACAAGCCTGGGAATGGCAGTCGGGTCCAAGGAGAAGCCCAGGACATCAGGAAAATTCTCAGGGACAAGGCAGATGAGAGGTGAAGCTGGGAATTCAATCTGCATGTTGAAGTCTGGATTAGGCGCCGCAAGGAGGACCAGACTCTGGTGACCACAGGCTGGGCCACAATGATGAGACAGGTCTGAGGTGAAACCAGGATGTCCATCCAGGGGACTGGATTGGGATTGATGGCCAGGCACAGGCATGACTCATTTATTGGGTGACCTTAATGAAGGTATCTTCAATCATGCAGTGAGTCAATACCTTATTATGGCTCTAAATTACAGCGAAAGTCATGGCAAATTGGGGTGGAGGTTGCTCCCTGGAGGTACATAGAGAAGATATATGATGTATCATGGCTAAGGTGTGTTGTGCAACTCGATTCTTTCCCTATAGTAAGAGCTGTAAGGTTTTTGATGACTTCAAATCATTGCAAAGACGTTTTATTAGTGTACATCTGTGAACAGGATGTTTAATGTTTGACGTGTTTATTAAAAAAGCTGAATGCAGCACATTAGCCAGCTGCTGTGAGCCCTAAGTAGGGAGGCATTTGGGTATTTGAACAGACAATATTATGGGCATCTGTGCAAGCCGTTGCTTAGTCGCCAGTGTTTCTGCATAGAAGTGTGCAGTAGGATCTGAGGCTCTTACTGTACTTCAAGATGTCATCAGCTTTTCCCTCCTTCTTAAATAACAGAAGTTCTATTATATTCGGCATTTTGACCTGGACTTCTGTGATAGATTCTGTGTGTTTGTCATATTGGGTTGCATGCTTTGGAAAATTAATTATTGCAAAGAATTGTGGTGTATGAGCTAAATTATGCAGGAAARGTATATCTATCTCTCAGGGTTAAATGTGGATTTGAGTTGATGAAAATTTGCTGGTTGAAAAATGGAAAATGGGCTGTTAGTATAAACAAGTTCTATCCTGCTGATGTCCTTTGAGACTAATTCTCTTAATTTCTCTAAGTAGAAAATTCCACAACAAAAGTGTTTTTGGGAAGTATTAATTATCTTGGTCTTTGCAATATCAGTCCTGTAAAATACGGTAGAGGACTGAACTCTATCACCTGGACAAGTCTGCTTGATAACTTATTTATTTTTTTTTCTGTGCATTCAGAATTTTTTTACAAAATGCAACACAGAACTGAAAAATTTCCAGCTCAAGGATATTTTCTATTGTTTAAAGTTTTTTTTCTGAATTAAATACTTCATTTAATACTTGTCATATGCACTAAAACTGCCTTTGAAATACCAGACCAAACATTGCACAGTTCTTTTGTAATTGTCTCCTCCTACTGCAACCCACTGGAGTTATGTAATATATCAAAGGTTAAAGTCAAAAACATCCAAAATTCTCAGATTTTATATAGCTAAAGAGGAAGTAGAAGGTGAAAGCTACAAGAAGATTAATGAGATTACTTATTTAGTAGTCCAGAATGTGAAGACTGTTCCTCAGACTATCATCCATCATTTCTGTTGCCTCAGGCAAAGATGCTTCAAGCTTGCTTCTAATTTTACTGAGTATATTCAGTTTTTTTGTGTTGCTTAACATCATTACTAATTTCATTAATTCATTTTGACTAAAAAGTAAAAATCATGAAAAATTCAAGCTTTGTTTTCATCTGTGGAGCTGCATCTTATAGCAGCTGAGCTGTCATTCAAACCATTTTGCTGCTTTTTTTTTGGTTTTGCTCAGATGAAACTATGAAGAAAGAGGTCAGTATTTTCTCCTAATTTTATCTACAGCTTTCTGATTATCTTCAAAAGATGTTACTCTTGCTTTGATTTTTCCCCAGAGAAAAATGTTCACTGATGATATGTTGACCAGTGTTTATCTTCATCTTTTTTATGTTGATGAATTTAAATTCTCTAACAGGATGTTAAAATTTTGAAAGCAATGTTGGATAAATTTCTAGTACTTCCATACTAATAATCCATAGCAGTCCTAACTTGGTTACATTTTATATATATATATATATATATTTATTTATTTCTCTTGATTATACATCAGTAAATTCAATAGATACTCCTTGTTGCAACAAATTCTGCATGAGAGATCCCAAGAGAGTCAAGAAAGTGTTATGTATTTGCAGTGAGCATTGAGTCAAAGTGCATGAGGATAGAGTGAAGGGTAGTGTGGGAAAAGCACTTAACAACCTGGTTTTAAACTTAAGCCACAGATTTGTTCCAGTAGTATAACAGAATCAAATAATGAGGCACCTGATCAATTTTTATTTGGTTCTTGACACAGAGAGTTCTGCTTATAGTCAGAGCCAAGACTTAAAGATTTCCACCTTTAGTTGTTAGGAAGTTAGACTTTTATTAAAATACTGCATCAAGCTCAAGAGACTTTTATTAAACCAAAATTTTAGTTTTTCAGAGGTACATAATGAATTATATTTCTTCTGTCTGAAAAGATGGAATGTAGTTCATGCAACTGCCCTAGTAAGAACAAGGAGAATCTATGATTTGTCCAATTGAGAAAAACAATGCAACTTTATAAGCAATATAACATAAAGCAGTTTAAGCTTCTAGAAGCCAAGGCTTAACTGAAATTTATGTTGCAAAGGAGTCATATTAGAAAATGTGAAGAAATGAAACTTAAGCCCCATCTAATGAGCTGGCTACATATTTACCAGCTGTGCTTCAAAGAGGCTTTTTGTTAGAAATTATGATGGAATCATTTTCAGCTTAATCTCTCAAGGGTCTTAATAATAACAATAGAGTCTTCCTCTATTTATTATATTATAGAAAATGGCCCATTTTATCTGCTGATCTCTAATAATAGAAATTATGGCCTGTAGATGAAAAAGTAGATGAAAATAGAGATCTGATGAAAATAAGATTGATGACTCCATAAACGAGGGAAAAGCTGGCTTGGAAAACCTACTTTTACATATTCAAATAAAATTTTCAGTTATTTGTTCTAATGTGAATGTGCATGATTTGTTCCTCTGGCTAATTTCAAGAAGTCCATCTAATGCTCTTGATATCTTCTTATAATATTAATATAGTGATTTCTTAATAAAATTAAAGCATCACTTAGCCAGAGTTATCGTTTCTACCCTCCTCCCTGTTCTGAACCTTCAATGAAGCATTTTAGTTGCAGCTAGTGTCACTGGCTCCAAAGAGAGCCCTTAAGACTGTATTTAAAATTCATTTGAACCTGACACAATTAAGAAGCTGTCTGGAATATTTGTGAAATAGCTTTCCTCTATCAGATATTAGATTATATGGTGGTATAGCATGTGATAAAGCTGGCTAGCTTCAGAAAGCCCCTCCTTCTACTGGGTGTATTCAGGTATTTATAATTTACACAATTTGTGGTTGTGCTTGACAAACTCTCACTATGGCACATAAATTAGCATATGTATAAATTAGCATATGTATAAATTAGCATATGTATAAATTACTTACACAGGTACATGGAAGCATTTTGAAAGACGGTTGCAGTTTGTGGTATATCCTTTCTTACTGGGTCATTCTGTGGAACTGGTAGACCCTTTAAAAATAATCCCTGACTTTAATTCTAGGTGATAATGGCATTGCATTGTTCAGCATATTGCCTTTCCTTTCCTCCAAGTCTCTAGAACTGATGTGCAAATGAAGCATTATTATCTTATTTTTCAGACAGGGGAACCTAGATATAGCAAGTGGCTTGTGGATGGAGATCACCAAGCGGGTGTACGAGGGTGTTGGAGTGTATCACTCTCCCTATTCCCATTACTCTRTTCCACCCAATAGATGTACTCTTTTTAACAACTCACAGTGCTGACAGCAAAGAAGCAAAGTAACTGATGCAGTAGCATTATATTACAAAAGGCTAATGCCTTAGCAGGAGGAGAATACATTTATAACTAAAATAATGTAGACACCACATGGGTGATACATTATTGATAGACTCAGGTACAATTTAATTTAACATCTCCTGTAGCAGTGACAAATTTTTCAGCATTTCACTAGTCTGGCCATAAAGRCCTGACTTTATTTATGCAGAATATTTACATCCTCTTATACATGTATGTATCTTGAGCCCGATTCTCCTGTGAGTTATGATTTCACTGAAGCTTGCAGAATCATTTCCAAATTATACTGTGAGAAAGGAGATGTAAGCTTTTTATCTCATTTCTGTTACAAGTACAGTACATTAGTGCTTCTATAACCCGTGCCATTTCATGAACCAAAACAGTGAGAACATCTTATGAAGGATATTTCTGATTATTATTGAGTGTCCATGGCTGATGAGATGTAACTCGTGTTCTAAGAAATGTATTGTCTGGAAATGATGTCACTGAGTATTTTATTTTCCTAGTAATGCACTGTAAAAGGACTGAATCTTTAATCAAGCATATTCTGCACATGTTTTTGGTTGTAATGCATTAGATAGTAATGCTGAGAAGGTGCTGCAAGAAACAACCTTCCCAAGCGCCTTGCAGTAGATACTAACCAGATACTGAAACACAGACTAATAAATGATATAAGCAATTATTTCCCTTTGTGCACATTTCTCACCCATTATCATTACAACATGYGGAATTTCTTGTATGAAGAGTTTTGTCTTAACTCTCTGTAGGCAGCAACAAATATATTGTTTTTAACAGCTTAGAAGATGTTAACTTCTCGACATCTTTTTAAATCCTAAATTTAAATTTTTAATTTAAATTTTCACATTACTTATATATCAGACTCCTCATTAGTATCCCATTCCTGGGTTGCAATGACAAGATATATTGGACTGGAAACACCACACCCAGTTTAGAGCCATAAGTAAACTCAATATAAATGACTTCTATGGATTTTGCCAGTGCTGCATAGGAAAAGAGGGAAATATATTTCAAATACAGAAGGAGAATCTCCTTTCTGATCCTGTTTTGTATAAGGGATGAGTATAATACATGACAGCAAAACAGGGTTTAAAGAAAAAGGATAATGTAGAAAGATATGGGCTGTTTGGGATCTTTAACTGCAACAATCTCATGTTTTTCAATAGTGCCTATATATACTTACAGATTCAGAGGCTGCAACACATGCAACTGAGGTACAGAAATTTTGCATTCATATCAGCATGAGATCAGAATCTAACTGTACGTTGTCTGATGCTACATGTTCTGTCTTTGCCCTTTTATGTATGGTCTCTTGCTGTTCTTAGATGGTGTTTACATTTATCATTATTGAATTCTATTCCTGATCCTCCTAAGTTAATTGTTGAGCCTCTTCATGTTTTTCAAAGATGATGGCTAAACAATTACGCTTGAGTGTAGATAACTTAAAACAATCATCACTCATGCTGGGACCATCTCTTACACTTTTGTTCACATCAAATCCCCATATATGGGAAAGATTAAAATTGCTTTCTTTATATTTATCAAATACGTGAAAAAAAAAGACATACAGAAAAGCTTTTGACTCTTGCTGTGTTGATAGTTGCTTGCAGTGAAGGTCAGAGCATTCCCATGATCTGCCACTCTCCAGTAGCTGGTCAGAGTACTTCAAAGGATGCCACTTGGTGCCCATTTAACGGCAAGTGTTAGTCTTACTCTTGCTCCACTGAACTCAGTGAAAAAAAGCGTTACTTAATGGAATAGGAGCAGGCTGTGACCTCAATATCCAAATCAAAAATTGATCTTTTGGTGGATTTTTTGCAATCTGTTGCGTTAGATCATATCTATATATATCCCTTAAAAAATTCACTATCCTAGTGTATAATCCAGACCTGACTGAAGTGCTGAATAAGGACTGGAACTCAGCGTACTTGAAGATACTAGTGGATTGAAATGCTCGTTTCTCATATGTGCAGGCTTCCGCAGTATGTTTCTGTATCAAGAAAATCCAAGTGTGTTATTCCTTTAGCGTATTTGACTCCCTGGTCTGTGTTATGTCATGCGGTTGGCAGAGTGTGACCCAGCCCGGTGCAGCGTGGAGACGTGGAGCAATCACGTCCTGCAGTTCAGGCCAAGAGGTCCTGTGGGTATTTACAGCAGATATTAACCCCACAACCCGGCCTCTCTTTGCCATGGAAGTGCGTGAAATCTGATTTCCTCTCTGGAGCTCTTCACATCAGTTGAGGGAGCTGGCTYTTCATAAGAAAGGGTTGGTGCAGAACACTGCGTGTTTCATTTATTCRAATTTCTTAACTGCATTCAGATTTGGAAATTATGAGATGTCTGAGTGAGAATAGTGTAAAGGATAAGCTATCAAAATCCTTTTGGGCTCCACCTTTCTTTGGTGATTTGGCCTTTAAATCTTAATTATTTTGGGGAGATAAGTCCAGGACAGTGCAGGTTAAAAAAAACCAACGTGCTTTTTCATCACTCACATAATCCAAAACACGACAGTATTTCTCTGTCTTCTAATGGTAAATGCAGGCTTTATCCAGGCTTACAGTTACAGCTCCTCACTTAGATTTAACATATGATTAAAACAAAGGAAAAAATAGCGATAGTAAAGTTTTATGTGGTAAAGAATATATAATTGGTTGCCTCTTTATCTGTGGTATGTCTGCATATGCAAATAACTAAACTCAGCATCTCTTTCATTGCATTTAGTAAATTATGACTGATAACCCTTACAAATATCATATGGCACTTCTTGCTGTCATTACATAAATTGCCTCGACAATTTTTTGTTCTGCCAGTGATTTTTGATTGCCTTTTTATTGAGCACTGCTGAGGGCAATCCATCATGAAGTAACTGTTCTACTTGCGCATCTGTGACCGGACATTCCAGCGGTAAGTGAAATAATTCTTCTAAATGATACCAGCTGAATATCTGTGGAATCATTTTTAGCACAGCAAGATTGGTTCAGAGAACCGCTGTACAGTTGAGTGTGGAGCTTGTGCTATTTCCGGACAAATAACTCAAAGCAAAATCAAGTTCAGTAATGAGGTTCTTTATTCTGCTTTGTACTACTACTTGTCCTCTCGTATTCCTTGGGGAAGGGCAAAAAATGCTGCTTGGATTCTTGAGGGGTGGAGGACAGTAATCCAATAGCAATAGATGTTTAGTAAGACTAGAAATAGAAAAAAGTGGCCTTTGATTAAAGTAGAATATGCATATTCAGATTTAAATTTGAGGTTTATTATCGATTAGAAAATTACAGATGTTTCTGCAAACCAAATCCATATCTGCTCTGTAAGAAGAAATTCATTTTTCGGGGAATTGGATTGAAATATATTCAGTTATGCTATCCCACTCCTTTTGAAGAAACATGTATCATATTTCACATGTGTTTAGTTCTGTTCTTATCGTGACCAAACTTTGGGGATGTCTGTAAAATGGAAGTAAGAATTCTGCAGGTTTCACTGCAGAAAGTTTTTTGCTATTGCTGCAATCTTCAGCCACGTTTTTTTTCTTTTGTAACAGAAAAGATTCCTGCTAGCACAGCAGACATCCCAGAAACAGTATCCGCTACAGCTCAGATGTCCCTAAATTTAGGTCATCCCAGTTAAATTTGGAATTTTGTTTTGTTTTTTGATAGGAGAGCCACATAATCTGAACAGTTAGACTGTAAACAATAATAAACTGAAAAGGCATCATGTTGCCAGGTGAATCACCAGGCTGTCACAATCTGTGGAGCCACACAATTTTGAAAAAGATAAAACTTGGGGGAAATCTGAATTTAAAAGTTATGCAATCTCAAGTGCAAGGAGAAAACTCTTGTCTTACAAAACCTATACAACATCTCTAGTGCTATGTTCTGAAAAATAATTGGCATTTTACAAGAATGAGAGAAGAAAACCAACTTTTACTTATGCATTACAAAGATTCCATGCCTGTAGATTAAAACATGATTGATTTCTTAATATTTTACTTGCCAGGTTGCTTGACAGACATGCCCAGTTTCACATCATGTCTCCCTGAATACTTTGTTCCATGAGTACTTATCAGCAATTGCTGTCTAGAAAATGTATTAAGTATGTCTGTTAATACTCTGGCAGTTAATAAGTTCTCAGATAGTTTCAGAACCAGAAGTATTTGCTCATATTTGAAGATTAATTCTTGGTTAAGTTCATCACTGAAAGGGAAAAAAGAATCTCCCTGCCTCCAGTTTACTTCTTTTTTTTTTTTTTTTCTCTATTCAGTTTGTTATAATTCTAAAATTTTATTTTAAATGATCATTTTAAAGAGTGTTTATTTAGACCATTCAAGATTTTTGAAATTCTAAGCTGCGACGTTTAATAACTGAGGCAGAAATTAGTGACCGACTGAGAATCAGACACAGTGTAGTTGTACTCCATGCTGCAGTACAGAGCCCAAAAACCAACTATTTTCAAATGGCTGCAGCAGAGATTGGAACAGAGCTTTACTCTGGGTAAAATGACCTATATAAACATCCTTTTTTCAGCAGCACACTTCCACTGCTGAGTGATAGGGGATTTTTTAACTCCATCTGGGTGCACAGGAAGACTCAAGTCTATCCCTCATACCCTTTCTGAAACAACATGTGGAGGTAAATGACAGTTCCTAGAGCTGTGCTTCACTTGAAGATAAAAGCGATCATAAAGGAGGTGGTTTTGGCTGCTGGTAAAGGAACCATCAGAAGCCTTCCATCAGAAGGAATTATYATGGACTCAGTGGTTGTGGCTCTTGCCATTCAGTCATGATCTGAAACTCAAGAATTACACAATACAGGTACCATTTTTTCATTTGTGTAGTGCCTCAGAAGCTTTTGGTGCTCAGTTTGTAACCTATTTAACACCAGCCATGGACACCTTGTGGCATGGCAGTGGATATCTGTGGACATCATTATAATTCATTAACAACACACATCATAAACTCATTTTAATAGAGATCTGTGGACATGAGATATCCAAGCACAACTTGTGCTCAGCATAAAATAATTAAGTATAATGTTGCCTAGGACCAGCCATTAGAGTACCTCTGATAATAAAGAACYGTCTCTCTGTAACTCAAACTTCAAACAGAAGGTCAGGGAGTCTGATTAGCAATCTTAATCAGCATGAAAAGTGTCCCTTCCAAACTTTCTATCACTTAATTTTTGCTGTCACCTGCTTTCTCCGCTACCCAACATGTGATGGTTCAATGGATATGTGCCCTTTCTACACGTTCTACCAATTCCTAATCTTTATGTCCTCCTTCTGAGTTTTGTTTCATCTCTGCTCTGGCTTTTGTCATCTCTCTCTGCCATCTTAATCCTCAAAAGTGCTGTCATGTCTTGTGCTTGTCAACTGCTGCTCCCATCAGAATCAGAATCAACAACATCAGAATCAACAACATCAGAATCCTAGAACAAAACTACTGGAAATGGCTTAACTCACCTCTGTCTGTTAACTGGAATGACTTTAAAGCTAAGTTTACTCAATATTCATTGACAGGATAAGGTTTTAAAACATAATTATATAGAATCACAATCCAAGAAGAATAGATTTTTGTTGGACATCTGAAATCCTCTGACATTTAATGATGTATTTCTGTATTTGATTGTATTGTTTGTYCTTGTATCTTGTTTCCCAAATCAGTATTTCTTTCTTCTAGCTTTAAACTGCTCATTCTGTTCTCATTTGTCCATCTGCCTAGGATTCCTCACTTCAGAAATATGCTGCATTTAACAACAGCCACCAGTACTGTGACATTGCCTGTTGCCTTGGTAATCCTGTTGCAGGGGTACTTGATGATTATCTGTGTTTGAGATTGCATTGTTCCTGCTGCACCGCCTCTGCTATCCTTAATGGCAGCCAAGAAATTGTCTTTTGTTCTCAGCTTTGCCATTTTGTTCAGAAGAGTTTTTAAGGTAAGTAACATCTACAAGAAATTGTGAACTTCTKTGTGGGATTTTAGTATTCGTCATTCCCGCAAACAAAACTGAACTCGAGATAAGAGAATAAGGAAATTATCCAGACAACGAGATAGAGACTTTTGTTTCTTCTCTGGAAAAAGACAGTGTTTCCACCTGTTTGTCTTGTATATTCGTTCCTACATCTTTTGCCTCCCAGTCTTGACCGTTTAACACAATTAGTATGTTAGGTCGAAAGCCTGTGCCATTTAACCAGGTAATTTTGACCTGGTGCCAGCTTTTCCAAGGGCTTCCCGATCACTCTGACAATCACAAGACGGGCTTATGGGTCTCTCATCGGAGCACATCTCCCTTGATAATCTCTGTGAAGCAATTTTTATGGCAGATATCCATGAAATAGCCCAGTCAGGAAAGAATATAGAAAGAATTTCTTTCCTCAGTTATTTCCCTGAGAAGCTTTCCCCTTCACTGATCATTGCAGAAATATTATTTAGCTTCTGATTCTCTAGATTCTTACAGACTTTTTGACATGAAACCCCTGATTTCGGATGCATCTTGATGAAGACATCAGAGTAGTCTTTTGTGAATATAAGAAGCATCCTCAGACATATGATGCTTGAGAGCACAGCAGAATAGTGAATTGGCCAAAAATATAGCAAATGTTTTATGTACGTCACTAAATGGAAACCTGCCTTTTGAGGTTGCTGTACATCATTTTAGTAGTCAAATACATCATTTAATAGGCAAATCCACAGTAGCAGTTGCAGGCTAGCTGTGCAATTAATCTCATTGCTGAGTAATTTTATCATATCAGTCTTTGTTTTAGTCCAATGGGTATGTTTTTATGTTCAAGCAATGAATATTGAAGAATTTTATTTTTGATCAAGAAATAACAGTCTCTAGAAAAATAAGAATTTGCCGATATCAGACAAGAACTTTTACTTTGCAGATCTTTCTTTCTTTGATTGTTTGCTTGTTTACAAAGGTCTGACCTACCCTGGTACTTTACTTCTCATTTTCTAGCAATTTAGGCTGGACCTGATAAACATTTGCAACAGCTATTTCCAAATTGTCTGGAACTGAACTTACCAGTGGTGAATATTAACTCAGTTCAGTTATAAGTAAGCTGAAAGCTCAGAAAGACCATCAATGTTTAATTCGTATGCCATCTTTTTCATGATACTCCAGGGCAGCAGGGTTCCATATAATTCTGTTTTTTTCCTGTGGAGGGACACTACAATCTATTTCCCTCTCACATCCATCTGGTGCAGCACATACAGTATCTTACATCGGGGCAGGTTTGTAAGTAGAGCACTGAGAGCAATTAGCATTTGAATTAAAGCTACCTGTGGATAACAACAGGTGATTACCCTATTTAACAGCTGTTAAGTGGTGTTATTTGCTAGTTACAGACCACAGACTGAGTGAATTGTGTGCATATAAATGGAAGTTACTGTGCATACAAATGGACAATACTTATTAAATAATATATATATTTTTAATTTGCAATTACAATATGTACATGTTGATTCAAAATAGATAGCTGGTAGCAAAATGAAGATTTTTGCAAGTGTTTTGGAAAGTAGGACARCAACATTGTAAAGGTTAAAAGCTGTGTGTTTTGGCAGTCAGTGTTTTGTTCTGAATGTAGGAAAACAGAGCTTGGTGTTTACAGTGATTCAGCTTCTGGTGAAAAGAGAAAATAATAATAAAAAAAAGAAGTACACAAGATTATTTTCTGGTTTATCTCTTCATTTCCAACAAGGAGTAATCAACCTCAGAGTTCCTCGTTAGGCATCATGTCACAGGTCTTGYTCCACGTGCCTCCTTGCGTATGTGGGAGAAGCTGCATTGCTAACTCGCCCCTCTCTGTGCTGAGGGTGGATGAATGTCTTTTTTGGACACTTGCTTAGCATATGGCTGTGAAACAYCCTCCTAAGTCTATGTGAGGTTTCTCCTGTGGTTCTGCTTCAGGTATTGCTGCAGAATATCTTACCAAGACTGGCTGCACCTCTTCCAGTGGACAGTCTAGCTTGCTGAAGGTCCTTCCTGTGAACCTCTTCTCCAAGAGTATGGATTTTCCCTGACTTTTTCTAAAGGCTTCCAAGGTAACTGAACACAATCTATCTCCTGATTAGATTTCYGCCTTAAGTATTTGCTTGCACTCTTAAAACTAAATTATTTTTGTCACTGATGGTTGTTGGTGCTGCTCCAGCACTGCCTCAGTTTCCTGAGTACAATTGTTAGAAATTACAAGATTAACTTAACTTTTTCCCTGCGGCATGATTATTCCACTGAGTTAAAAAGCTGCCATGATTTTCATGTGTTTAATAGATGTCTCCAATTCCTATACATATGGATATAGACATTCAGCACTCGATTCCAGAATCATGAATTGCAGAGTAAATTCTATAGTTTCAAACGGATGTCTGTTGCTATAGGGGAGCTGCCTTGTTAAAGCATTTATACTACTAAATATTTGAACTGGACTGAAATGAAATGTCTTTCAATYTTCTGACGCTGGCCAATTGTATGCCATATCCAACCTGGGATCCTTATACTTAGGTAACTAGAGTTTAATATGGAGCAGATTCATCCAGTATCTGATGAATCATAAAGTGAGTGTTTGGTGTTTCAGTGAACACCAAGGCATTCACCTCTAAGTCGCGAGACAAGGCAACTTTTCACATTTACTCTGTTACACGGCAAAATTATTTCAGGTACTTTTTAGGGGTATGTAATTTTAACAGTGTGACTAATAATAGACCATGTGAAGATTGTAGTTTATGTGAACCACATGTCTGTGTGACCTACAAACATGCAAAATTGATTCATAATTTTAGTTGTTACTTAATTATGACATTAAGCTGCATAGCAAATTATAGTATGCTGTAAATATTTTGATTTGCTGTCTGTTTTTGTTCTTTGAAATGAAGTACCAATTCATCATGAACAAAATAAAGAAAATTCAAATGCCTATTAACTCACAGATTAATAATATATGAAAGAAATATGGCAGTTGTGGCACTTTATTAGAGCTGCAAATCTTTTTTTTTATTATTATGGCATGAAAACCTAATAAATAAAGGATGAGAGAAACTTCATTTAATTAAGGAACTGCATTGTAGTGCTTACAGTATTGATAAAAAAGCTATTTAACAACATTATGATGCATATTCAATTGTCACAGCTTTGGAAAGTGTAATGCAGCGGTTTCATGCAACGTTATTTCTTTTCTCATCATTGCTTTTAAACAGAGCTTGGTATCAGTTATATCTCTGTGCAGGCTTTTTACAAAAGAATACCCTAAYACAACTTTTCATTATTTAAAATGTAAAATCCTCATCAGGCTAAGAAGTAAGTAAAAGTAAATGTTATTAGACCATGAGATTATGGGGCTTTTTTTTTTCTCTCTCTCTCCTTCTTTTTTGGTTTTTTTTTTCCCCCACAATGTACCTTATAAATAGTTCTTTCAATTACTAAGCAAACTCCATAGTTGAATAAAAAACCTTACAAATTTTATTCTGTTAGATACCAATTAATATTAATTCGCTAATTGATTAGTTAGAAAACAGCTTTAAAAAGGTATGGTTAAGGTCTCAGTAGGGCCTCAGGATTTTTGTTATATTCATTTGCTGTCCTGCATTCTCAGGAATTTGTTAAGCAGCTCATCATCTTGATGAAACCCACAGGTTAGTTCTGGAGGGAAATGAAGAATGAATGTATGCAAGCCTCATCTCTGGTTCCAGTCCTTCCTACCCGTTCCTTGCTCATTCTGCTTGGGCTGCCCTACGTTTGCTCTGCATTTCCCCGTCAGAGATGTATTTGCTACTGAAGTGCTTGCCATGGCKCTCAATGAAGTTCTTTACACAAAAGGCCCAAATAAGGCCATAAAACACCTCCAAAAACCTTGTCCATTCAGCATATTTGTGACCTGCAGAATTATACCAGTTGTTTCTATCGATTATAATTTTCCTTTGAACTGAGCTGGGTTGACCACGTGATATGTGACTGTTGACTCTTTATGTGTATGTGGGAATRGGCTAGAGAGAAGCTGGGGGGTTTCTTATCTGCATATTACATTCTTGAACTGCTCAGAGTCCCCTGATAAATACAGTCTAATCCAAACTGTGCAAAGTGTACTTGGCATTCTCTGTTGAAACTTGCCAGAATCCTTAAACCATGAGCTTCTGTGGTTCACTGACTACCTGAATGTGTTATTTTCAACTAATTTGGCACTCCTTCAAAGGAGCAGATGGTTCTGTCTTTGCTGCAAAAACAATAACTGCAGCAACAACAAAATAACATTGATCTACGTGGAAACTCTTTAACTATAAGGGGGAGCTTGATGACCGTCTTAGGTCTCTGACAGAATTATTTCAGGAAAGAAATACATTGTAAAAGAAAAATCACACTCTTAACTTACTAAGCAGAGCATCATATCCATGGAGCAGTTGGTTGTGATGGGAAGAGAATAAACTGCTATGCATGAGTTTCCAGTAGGACATCCCCTGCAGTATAACAGCTGGGAAGAAAGAAATTATGAAAATGCAATGTTGAGAGACTTTTTTTATCACAGCTAAAACATAAGCTAATATACCAAGGTATATTATAGAAGAGAGACTCCCCTGCTTACAAGACCTGTGCTAGTATTGKTTGCCTGTCTTTTATAGGGTGCTTGTGTTGAGTTTGCTGTAGAAGACATATTTGGAGAGCTATCTTAGTACTTAAACACTTTGGTGGTGTTTCTTTGTTTTCTCAGCTGATTTTAACCTGTGCTGTCCCCTTTGTTTTGTTAGGGAGCAGGATGGGGAGAGAATCCAGTTTAAAACTGGTGCACAGTATAGCTTAATCTGATGTTCATTTCTCATCTGGATTTACTCCATGATCCAGCTTGTTGCATGGATAGATAATGACACAGCTGCATGCATGGAGATGGGAATGAACCGTGATGGGCACAGGCTGCTTAATCTAGCTCTGCTAATGAGTAGATGTGCATCAAATCAAGGCTGGCATGAACAAATGCCAGACTTTGTGAAGGAAATTGCTGCTGGAGACAAATAGATGGATATTGGTGGTCACCAGAGTCCCTCAAGACCAAGTGCTCTAGAGACCTGGGTGGTTCAGTTCAGATCAGGGAGGAGGTTCAGTTCAGATATCCAGCCTGGGCACATCCCAAGGGAAACACTTGCAATGTGCTCTACTTCCTTGCTAGGATATAGCTGGTGGTTTCACCTCCCAGGTGGTAGGGACCTGAACATCTGCCAGGGATAGCAAACAGGTAGAATCCAGCTATGGGCACAGCTGCTTGTCATATTAAGTCCTGCTAGATGCTCCTTAGAGTCTTTGTGAAAAGCACTTTACTTGTAGGTGATCTGTACCCTGAGCCCCTGCTCAGTAAGAGTTTACTTTGATAATTACATGATGGGAAAAAAAAAACAAGAAAGAAACATGGAAGCATCCTTAGCTTCAAAATATGTTTACTAAGGATACACAAAGAACTCAAATGCTCTCTCGCCATCTATCTGAATGATTCTAACAGCTRCTTTACCCTGAAGCATTGTGATTATTGTCATAGTGCTCACGGGATACTTACAGGGGAAATTCTTTTTCCTGTGTGATAAAAAGGATGGTAAAACTGGCAATCAGCAAAAAGYCTATGGCAACATTACAGGCACAGGTGGTTTGCTGAAATAATTTGTTTGTTGAGCAGAGTAATTTTATTTTGCTTAATTGCTGCTGAAATATTCCTTACATTAAAGCAGTCAAAAGGGAATAAAAGCYATTAATTATATAACAAAAAGGACCAGGCTTTTGCTAGTGAGATCAATATAGCTTATGTATTTACATGAATCTCAGTTGTACATGTTAGATAAAAGACATTAGGGAAAAATATTCTTCTTAGAGAACATGGAATGATAGGACTTTGTTTTGAAATTAGTTCATATTTAATTGCTGTGTCATGAGACCTACATTACAATTTAGTTTAAGAATCTGCTTTTGCATGTGTTGTTTAAGAAAGACCAACGTCTTAAATGCATTTGAGCTGGAGAAAAGAGTGTTAACATTACATAACATAACAAATAAGGTGATACAAAATAAAATGACATTTTATTTCTCCTACTCTATTAAGTGCGTGACAGTTCTTAGGTTTTTTTATTCCATATGTTCTCTTTTGTCCTTTTTGTCAAGTCTCTAAATGTGTTGTAGCTTTCAACCATTTTGTTGTCCATCAAAATCAGACAGCAGAGAAGTCTTACCAATTGCAAACTTTTGATTTTCTGCCTGTTCTGTTATTCTTAGAGAGTATTCAGCCTTAAATTTAGGGTCTCTCAGTGGGAGAAGATGGGCCTTTGGTGAAAAGATTGACTTTGTCACAGATTGACCACACTTTATTATATGCCTTAGGTTTATGGCCTTTGATGTTTCATGTTTGTTTAGTTTAAAATTCAAAACAAGTTTGAAATGCAAAATAAGTTACAATCAAGCTGTAGGACAGCTTTGTTGTGAACTTCTGCACATTTTATACCCTTTTTGCTAACTGAACCTTTTTTTTTTAAGTAACTGTGAACATTTGACATAGCTGATAATTATGGTGATAGACCTGAGGCTGTAGCTGCTTGCTTGAGAACACTGGAAAAAGTACACATGGAGAATCAAGCTGAATAGCAAAATAAGTCTGAAGCCATTTTGTATATGGGAATTTGCGGGTTCTCTGTAGAACATCCATGGAATGAGTCTGTCAGTTTTGCCTGTGTTTGAACTAAATTTATAGCCTATATTTTATTTTATTTTATTTTATTTTTTAATATTGCTTCTGAAAAGTTATGAGGCAAAGCAGGCTGCGCATCCATCTCAACCACTGACGTTGGCTGCAGAAATTGCAGGGGATCAGGTGGGCAGGTGCCACGGTTTGCATCTTGCCCATTCCTCTACAAACTATTGTGTTTAAGAGGTAAGATTCATAGCAAGTTAGTATTAGAAACAAGAATTTTGCCTAGAAAGAATTTGTCTCATCATCAAAGCTAAGGAAAAGGGATCTGAACTGTTTTATACCATGTGTATCGGAAAGCTTGTTCATCTAAGAATGGACATGCAGATCTAAGAATTAGTCTGTGTCTTCAGAGGCTGGTGTTGTGTGCATCCTTTTTACCTTTTGGTCACATAGTATGGCTCTTGGTTTACCCTCAATGTACAGAACTCTTCCCTAATATCCCCTAGAAGCTGGGATAATTACTTGTTTTTCCAGCCTGATGTAGCCAGCATACGTGGGCTGATTTATTAGTGAAATTGAGTGTCAGACAGTTGATGAGAGTGAATTTATTTACAGAGGTCCAAGAGGAGAAACAGACATGTAGATCCCTGAGATCACCATAAAAGTATTTGATTTTTTAAAATTATCTTTATGAAGTATTTCTTTTTTTTTCCTTTGTCTGAAGGTGAATATAACTTCTATTTGTATTGACCAGTGATACCTAAGTRCTAAAATAAAGACCTAACGATTTATTTCCTCTTCTTATCTGATTTACAATTAATCCTTCTAGTAATACAGGCGTTTAAAKGCAAGAAGGTTTTCATAGTTTAAGCATGTTTCTGTTAAAGTGRTGTAAAGTAGGATTGTGCTGAGCTGGCAATCTTGGACTGCTCAGTCTGTTTGTATTCTTTCACCTGGGTATATAATAGAASATTTGAAGTTTTTGTCCTAGCTACTAGATGTTGTGATAAATACCTTCTTCARGCTGCTGTAGCCAGCATGTGTGGGCTGATTTAATAGTGAAAGTGAGTGTTAATCTCAAATCATTGTATATTATGTACAGGAAACACTGAGATTCTCATATGAAGTTTAACTTTTACCGTGATGCAGGAGCTATAGGGGAATAGATGTAAGGATGAGAAGGTGGGGACTTCGTTGATGGATGCATCTCTCTCTGCCTGCTTTGCCTCTTGCCAAAAGAGCTTGTTATTTAATCTCTTTAAGCAAAAGGTTTCCTGTTACACKTTTGTCCATAACTAGCATAGTGAGATCCCACTTGAGGACTGTGGGCCCTTTGTGTTTCCAAGTGTTAATCGTTTTCAGTGTGGCATGTCATTCTTTTTTTAAGTGAAAATGAGCAGTTTAAAGATCCCAACTGAGATGTTTACAGTGCAACATGGTGAACAAGCAGATAAGGTAATTTTCCTCCTTCTGCTAGTCACCAAAGCAACACAATAACATTCCTTTTAATTTAATTTAGTGTCATGAAGATTAAAGCTTAATTAAAATGCCATTATTTAAAAAAATTAAAAAACAGAAGCAGCATAGCAAAGATAAAAACATAAATATGGTCCTATGAATTCTTATCATTTGTTGTGAAGCTCTGGTGCAGACAGGATTTTTTTCCCTCTCAGCTGAGAGTAATTACATTCTGATCATAAATTTGAAGGGCCAGAACAGCCTAGGATCATAGTTGCTTATAAATTAATAAGGCCAGTTGGAAGAAATGTTGTAGTCTGCTCATTGAATATAGGAGGTGTTTTTGCTGCCCCATTTCCCCAAAGAGTTTTCTTGTATTGCAGTAAAGGAGGAAGACTTTTCAGACACAGAAGCCCCACCATATGTGTTGCAGAATTTGCATAGGGTTCGCGTAGAAACTCATCTATTTAATAGGAAAGGTTCCTYTTTTTTCATGCTATTTGATATACATCATCCAGTGGTGAATTTGGGAGAGCTCAGGTTTCAAAGTGGCACTAACTAACTAAATAGCATCATTTCTGCGGATGCACAGAGCTGCACCAATTTGAACCAAGTGAAAAGGTAGGTGGAGTTTTAGTATTAGGAAATCTTCCAGGAATGAGGCTTATATCACTTTTGCTGCCCAGTTAAACATTTGTTGCTCTGCCAGCCTCATCCTAATGAGTCTAAAATCATTGTGGAGAAACCATATGCTTGCCCAGTAGAAAGCAAACCATGCGTGAGTTAATATTCCTCTCCCTGCTTAAACCAAAGCAGTCATCTCCGTTCCAGGCAAAGCACACTGAGCAAAAGAGAAAGGAGCCTCAGCTCTTTAGCTCTGCTGCTCGCTCGCTCTGAGCGTTCAGGTTGGCAAGGTGCGATAGTGAAGCATTAATCTGCAGAAGCAACTCCAAAAACCCCTCCTTTAAATATGCTCTTTTACTAGCTTCGTCTGTTCGCCTTGCTCGGACATTTCAAAACCGTCTCTGTCCATATATTCCACATTACCTCTGCTTATGGAATTGCTAGCAGAGTTGGTCATTTTGGTTTTCCTCAAATCACCATCTGCATTTATTGCAATGTTACAATGAGGCTGGGATAGCACTGGGATAAAGTGCTGACTTCAGTGTTTGCCCTGATCTTACTCTGCTATGTTATCAAGCAGCTCTGTCAAACAATTACAAATTTCAACTTTAAAAATATCATTTTCCTTTTTCTAATCAAGGCATAGGTGAATGAATATGTATGTTATATGAGATCTCAGCAGGCCTAYAATTTGTTTAGTTGTTCCAGGTTTAAATTCTGTTTTTTTTTCAGCTAAGCTGCTAGGAAACCTCATCATGTAAATCACTCTGTTGGTGCCCTTGGAAAACTTAAAAAAAACTTTTAACACATCCAGTACAGGAAATTCTTCCACAYACTCCAACTTGGATCACTGTCTATCAGAAACCATAGTTTATGAGAACATAAAGGGCTATRTAATTTCATATCATCCAAGAACAATTTTGGTTAAGAACTGTAATTGCCATYTTAAGGAAAATGAAGCATTTTTATTTGCAAAGAATATTAGTGTCTAATATCTGCTTACAGGAAAAACAAACAAAAAAGGCCATGTAAATTTATTCCAGGATGCCATTGTACAATTTACACTGCCAGGGGCTCAGGCTATTTATGTTTTTGACTGCATCATCTTCACTAAACTTAAAAAAATATAAATTTCCATGGTAACCACTGCAACACACAACAAAGACATGTATWGGCCACTTACAGCTTTAAAGAGGCAGAAACTGGAATGAAATTATAGACAGCATTTTTATACATATATATATATAAAATCATATTCTTCAAAGTAAAAGCTTGTTGTCTGTTTCAAGAAATTCTATTTTTTACGTTAAAAAGCAGGGTGTTAAATATGCATTCAAAACAGCTTAGTTCTGCATTAAAATTGTTAACTTTATGACATCCATTCAAGCAGATGAGACCAGTGAGCTGTAAGAGAAAAGAGGAAACAGGAGAGAGATGAAGGTATTCCCTAGCTTTATCTTTCTCTTATTTCTACTAGATATTATTATTCTATTTTTCATTTGCTATCACAGCAAAATGAGGAGGTCACAACAAAGTCACAGTGTCTGATCCTTTAAAAAAAAATGTTGAGTTACATTTCCAAACTGATTTTTGTAGGTTCTCTGAAAAAGTGGAGGCGATTCTCTCTTGACTGAAATGGCGTATAGTCACACGAGAGCATGTCTATATACCKCTTTAATAATGCCTTGCATTTTTCATCTTTAGGTTGGCATGCACTATTTTAAACYCCAGATGCACAGTGTGCTCCCTCCTGCATTGCATTGCAGAGACCTGGTGTGGCCAAGCCTTGGGCTGAGCTTCTCCCAGCTTCCCTGCTCACAGTGCCAGGACTAAAAACTGTCAGGGATGAATATTAACATCCCCTTGTACATCAGCACGAACAGCCGCGTTGGAATTGCGGCGCCGTGTGCTGGCCAGCATCACTGCGTTGTAAAATTTTGTGCTTTGAGGTGGGTTTTCTATCCCAAAGCAAGAATCCTATGTGATGTCTGGGGAGAAATTTGGCGCTTGGGTTTGGTGTCGCGGATTCCAGCAAGCTGCTCCTCGGATGCGTCTCGGCATCTTCTGCGGGCTGTGCTGATTCTCTGGCAGGAGCTGCCTGCTGGTACCGCTCCATGCACATTAGATTCACTTTCTCCCTGGAACAAGGAGGGACCATGGCTCCATCCCCGGTGCTCACTGTGGAAAGCCTTCATTTTTGGCAAGTGCAGCTACTTGCCAGTAGTTACCCCTCAGCACAGTTATCCGACTGAGCTATAAGCCTGGGAAATACGAGAGTGTGATGAAAATGCCGGCGCTGCGTGAAGAACAGCAGCGGTAGCGAGCAGCACTTTAGCAGCATTTGTCCCCTTGGTTTTAATTCCTTCCCCTTCGCTTCCTGCAGCTCTGGAAGTCAAAGATGTTCTCGGCCTCAGTGTCTTGATCCCAGTGAGCATGGAGAGATCCTTGTTTACCCAACCCAAAGTAAAGGCTAGTGTTTTCATGAGGAAGGGAAGGAGTTTTCTCCTTCCTCCAGAAGCCTTGGGATAATTCTGAGTTTCTCCACAGCCCATTTTCATTCTGTTTTTCTGTTAGGATCATCTAAGTATGTTTCATTTAGCAAATTTTTACCTACTGCAGGACCTTTTTCATGCTTAATGGACCTAGTATAGTTTCCTGCTAGTTGAAATGCTTCCATCTAACTAGATTTTTTGGACTTGGAAGCATGGTATCTGGCTAAAATTATTATTCTGCCAAATGGTGGAGGCTGGGCCAGCAGTTAGTAATGCTCYCTTCTTGGCAGGGTGCTTAGAACAYGCTCAGCGCTTCGCTTCACCTCTTCTGCCTCTCCCTCTGGCAGATCCTCTTGCRTTTCCCTCCTCTGATCCGCGTGTGCCTCCTTTTTGTCACTAGAGTATTTGATTGAATGCTGGAGTGAAAGGCTAAGACCTTAATAATTAATATTAGTTGATTATCTGTTAAAATATTTGAGTGTCATATTCTACGCGGAGGGCCTAGATTTTGTTGCGCTATCCATTGATTCTGAATGTGCAGTAGGGCACTATGTCCATCGAGGCAGTTCTCTGCAATTAGTCATTCTTGACTGGAAATTGTTATTGTGATAGCTGCTAATCARTTGCTTTCTGAAAGTTTGTCTGGTGTCAGAGATCTGGGGATTGTGGAAAAATCTGSGGCTTGAGAAAAGASAYGCAATTACMTTTCTTTAGCAAAACTTCCTAAACSTCTTTACATGTGGTGGGAATGCAGGACATGTTTGACTGATTATATGATTGCTTAGGACCTTGTCTATGCAATTTTCCCCAGCATTAGAAACGTATTTTCAATAACAGTTTTCATTGTTTGCTCTGGTGGCCAGGAAGAGAGGACATTTCTCCTTTGTATCCATGCAAAAAAAGACTATGAAAGCCCAAAATGTTTTTGTGCATCTTGGGAAGGCCTGTATCCCATTTAAATTAGTCCAAAACAGTGTAAATTAAAAGTCTGTCTCCTTGCCTCTTGTCACTTGCCTATTCTACTTTTTTTTTCTCTTTTTCCTGAAATTTGCCCTTTAGAAGTAGGATCTCATTAATCACTGTCTTTTCCCAGTAGTGTAACTCTACTGATTTTCAGAGATTACCTCTAACATGTAAGCAAAACATTGATGAATGAGGCCTTGAAATCCCATGTTTAATCTCTGTGCTAAACTACAATTTCTGTTAATATTGCAGGTTCTTCTCTTCAAATAATTGCACCCTTCTTGCTTGTCAGTATAATAAGGGGGAAGAGAAGAATGACAGTTACTGAATTACTTGTTAGAAGAGCTCCCCTTTTTTCTCCTCCTGCGCCATTGCTCCATCATTTTGACACCRCAGAGAGAAAAGGATGTGCTATCCAGGAGAGAGGGATGAGGTGATTGGCATAAAGCTGGCACTCACAGCTCCAGTCACTGAATGCGGAACGTGCTAGCTAGAGCAAGCCTMAATCCATGTGTGGGAGAAAATCTTGCACATATTTCCAAAATAAATAGGGAAATATTGCATGTATTCTTTGAACATGTGTTAACAAGCAGCAGTTTGGTAGCCAGCATGTTTTCTTTTGCTCAGGACCATGTTCTTCTGTAGTAATAACTGAAGCTGAGGTGTTATGTTTTTGTTGCTACTGTAGTCCAGAAACAGTGTTATATGCCCATGCTTCTCAAAGAGGGAACTCCTGTAAATCACCTGTTTGCAGCTACAGAGCTCCTGAATCTTTTATAAGTAATTTCTGTGAAAGTGATGCCTGCCTGACGGTTAGTCTGACAGCTCCAATTGGATGCAATTAAAAAAGGGGCAGTGAAAGCAGAAGCACTYGGGCTTGTTGGAGTCTAATCTTTGTAAGGAAAGGCATTTGAGATGTGAGCACTAATGCATTGTGCTATTGCAKTTCATAAAGGAACTTTTTCTGTTCTTTTCCTGATTAGCTGCTTCAGTGGTGAGTGGGGTAATGTTTTAAAATAACTAACTCATTATATGGAATGACTCTGTCGGCTGTGATACTTAAAATCATCTTGCAACTCTCTGGTGCTCAATGCATAAAATATTAGCTTTGTAAGTAACTCTGCAGCTGGAGAGAGCCTTTTTCTTTCAGAAGTTAACCTAAGGATATGAGAAATATACCCTTGCATATAGTGTCTGATCTAGTGCCARTGCCTAAGGATGTCTGTCATTGGAAAGAGTCCCATCTTTAAGCATTGGATCTGGGTCCAYAGTGCATTCTGCAGTAGCTGAAGTGCTGAGGCTTGGATTGGCAGCAATAAAACATGGAATTACTATTTTTAAAGTAAGAAAGAAGCTATGAGCTTGATGGTAGAAATAGTGACAAGAAAAAGCAAAAGCCACTGTGTGCAGGCAGGAGGGAATCTAGAGAGAAAAAAAKTGGAAGCAGGAAGAAGGTTAAAGTAATAGGCATTTAATCCCATTTATTCATGTGGTTAAAACATATATGTTTTAGAAGAGAGTAAAAGTAATAACTAGTTAATAGAGCAAAATTAAGCATTTTTCTCCGCTAACGTGAGTTAATATTACCCCTATTTCAAAGGAGTTATGGGTAGGACATAGAGGTACATCATACAGTAAAGTGACAGGGAATGGCCAAAGTACAAATGTTGAGATACTCAGCGYTAGCTCCCAAGCTTACATAAGGTCAGATACTTTTTGCCTAGAATCATAGGACACGGTGGAAACCAGCAATTCTACTTATGTCCTTGAAGATGCCCTTAGTGTGAAAAGAGGGAATCCTTGTGGGGCGTCGAGGAGGGCTTTAAAAGACTTTTCCTTCATATGTGCAAACCTGAAGATAGCAAACTCATCTGTAACTCACATCAGAAGGATGAGAAAGGTAGGAGAAATCAGAAGGTAGGAGAAATTTGGAACAGAGATTTAGGTGATAAGCCCAAGCTCATGCATATTGTTTTGTTCACCCATTAGGTAGAAAGGCCATTTCATGCGGTTCCATGCAATTAGCTGTTGTTCCATGTAGTCTCATGTCACTGTAACCATGCTGCTACTGAAYAGCAGCATGATATTAAAGCTAACATCAGGATCCATGAGACCTTCATGTCCATGTCATATGCTTGGACAATAAGGCATGCATTATCAAATTGACAAAGCCAATAGTCCCTTGGGACATTCAGGAACTGTGATGTTTTGCACTGTGTTRGAGCAATGCTGGAAGCCAGCAAAGGGACTGGTTCCCCTCCCAGAGCGAGGGTGAATTTGATGGCATTGCACGGACATGACCATATATTAAACAGAGCCGTGTTTACTTGTGCTGCATAAGAATCACAGCGGAGAAGCAAAATCAATGTTTTCCAAATGGAACAGAGAGAAACCGTGAGGGAAAGAAATGGCATTTTCAAGCTTCTTTGAAAGGTAACACAAACAATGCATAAAGGGAAAAAAAATCCTCTAAGAAAAATCAGGTGCCACTGTCGACTTCACTCTAAATTTACCTATCTGTGGCAAGTTAAGGCTTGGTAGTTTCTTAGTATTATTTTTAAAAGGGGATGCATGAGTGAATAAATAGGCTTTGAGATGAACATTTCGAATTGCGAGATACAAAATGCGGCTGCACATCCTGACAGCAACAGAAGACACTTGGGTGTTGAGAGGGGCACTGGGATGACACTGAGAGTGCATGATACAGAGACGTAATGAAACGGAGATCAATGTTAAAATGAATGTAACAGCAGTGAGGACTGCACACAGATCAATACTCTTGTAAGCCACAGAGTATAATCCTGCTGTATAGGTCTTGTTAGATAGTACAGTCAATTCTAGGAAGACACATTTTTCCACAGGTCTTTGATGCACCCCTGACTTATCTGCCCCAAAGTCTGTATTAAAATGTCCTTCCTCTGGAATGCAAAGTCTTGAATTTTTGTCTTCCCTTCCATGAATGCTAACGGAAAAATGCAGTGCATAATGGTAAACTCCCAATCCTCAAGAATGTGAAATAGGAGGATAAGATGAACAATAAGAAATGGTCTGTGTTTCATAAAGACTTTGAAATATTATCTCATTCCTCATCCCTCTGCTTACCACCAGCTCCTTTTCTTTAAGGAATATGTTTTAAGTACAATTACTAACAATGTAGTCTCAAAGGAAAGGAGGAGGCCAGCCTTAGAGCTCTTGCTTATATTGTGCAAAGAACTTGCTTACAGTTATTTTCCACCTCCTGATTTTTAGAGCTTAAAACCATTAAAAAAAGATCAGAATTTCTCTCCTGTCTTGATGCATGGATAGCTTTGGAAATAGAATTCGGTTATTAGTGTAGGCTCAGATGGGCTCTGCATGTGTGTGTGTATAGGTATCTCTATATAAGATATTTTGCCTAAAGATCTTAGGTTATCCAAATTTCTCAGCTTTGAGTTTTGTAGCTGGATCATCTGTAGGAACTGCTGACAGTCAAGTTGCTGCTTATGACTCTACCATGCCAAGTCTAACAGTTTCCTACAAGGAAATAGCCAATGCTAGTGTAAAATAATAGTCAAAATGTATTTCCTTMTTAGTAGGAAATTTAACACTTGGAGAAGTGCAAATGAAAGCACCTCTAATCTACCTTAAATTGATCCTTTTGCACTGTCTCCAACCTCCAAATAACAGGACTAGCAGCAGTTACCCCATGACAGTGCTGTCCACAAGGGATGATATTCTGGGTTGCCAGCCTGGTTTGGTATTCTGAGAGGGTTTCTCTTAGAAAACRGTTGATTCAGGAGTGAATGATTTTATAGAAACAGCAAATATGTTGAATCCAGCCTCCTACCCTAGAAGACCACGTGCCTGCTGCATAGTTACTGCACAAACCTATGTTTGCAGCTACTGTTTCCTAACATCATCTTGCATTTCACTGCCTGAAATGCTTTATTTGTTCGTTAGAGTTATTATCTCCCCACTGTTATATTTTAATATTGTACTTGTTGCAAATCAAAGACAGTGGGACATTCAAAATCTGTTAGATGTTTTAGAACACTGTCATTTCAACTGTCTGTTGAAATGGTAATACAAGATCAGACATTGACTGCACTCTTTACTTTCATCTTTCTGCCCTGCATGGACACGGGAGGCAACAAAAACATATTCAGACTGTCACACTACTCATGGAAACCCAGTGCCTTATCACAGAGCGAGCAGTGGAAATTGCATTCCCTGTTTCTGTTCTAGTGTGCTCTGAAATCAGTGTTTCCTTGACACATGCATGCTCTTGTGAATACATTAGAAAGACTAGGTCCTTGATTTCTTTCAGTTTCCAGACCTGGCTGCCACTGTCTATATCGTGGATGATATATCTCAATTTTTCATTTGGACCTTTTTCTCCTTTTCATGAATATAGGAGTTTATAATTTTCATTGCCATTTCCAAAGGGCGCTATTAGCTCTACCCCTCTCTTACCCTTGGTATTTCTATTTAATAGGAAGTGTTTTTTTTTAAACAGCCGTTTAAAAACAGCTAAAGCAAATAAAAATAGCATAAATAATTAAATAATTGCAGTGTTGCTTCAGGGAAAAGTTTCCAGGCATAATCTAATAACAAAAAAATGGAGCTACCATTAGCAATGAGCATTGATTCTAGATCCCCTGGGATAGTGTGATAATTAAGCCTGTGTTTTCTAGTCCCATTTGGTCTTAGTAACTATTATGATTATTAAGTGTAACCTGCCATAGACCGGTTTCTAAAGGCTTTTGTGAGTCCGAAAGCAAATTCTGAGMGCCCTTGGAAGGAACTTTGTTGATGAGAAATAAAATATTCTCTTAGTCYTTCAAGACGCTCTTCTCACTTTCATTCCAAAGCTCTGTTTTTCTTCCACAGTCTCCAACTCCACAGTTGTTTCTGAGTCTCAGTTAATTGGTTTCTGATTCTATGGCAACTCTGAAATTTCATTGCACTTGCCCACATTTATCATCATCATCTTCAATGTTCATGACTGAACGTGTCTACTGCAGTCTGARTATGTGGCTGGTGAAATGAAATAACCTGAATTGTCACCATCATGAAGGCCATTCTGAGGCAGATGCTCTTCGTGGTGCAGCTATAGTTGCAAAAAGTCAATGTTATCTGAAGACCTTCAACTCTAGGTTCTTCCAACATTTCTTCTGCCTCTACAGGAAAAAGCAAAACCGTGTTAAAGGGGTTGTCATACTAATTGGCAGTACTGGCAGTGGATGAGCAGCTGYGGGTGATGGGAATCACTTTCTCTATTGCAGAGAGAAGCATTGCAGAAGCAGCACACAAGCAAAGCAAGGTACAAGTGTTCAATCATCTGTCACTCCTTGCCAAACCTGTCTGAAATTTATTGCTGGTTAGGTAGCAGTTTCTTCTGTTTACTGATTTGATTGAAAGGATGATTTATCAAGTCTCAGCATCAGACTGAATGCTGCACTTTGACTTGAAGGGTAATGAGTTGTTGACACATCTCATTTCCCATTATCATGTGACTGTGAGGTTGTATAACCAGGTGAGTGTTTACAGTCCGTGATATGATGTGGAGTGTTTTGTTGGGGCAAAGATTGTCCATATTAGCTCCAGAATCAGCCCCTCTTKGGCTTTTTGAGCAGGAGAGGAAATGGATTAGCAGGAGGTTTCGGGTAGCTGCAGAAAGACAAAAGGGAACATAGATGRGAGGGAAGTGGAGTGGAAAATACCACTGGGAAGGACAATGAAAAGAAGAAGAAAATAAAAGGATTAAAATTACCGGAAAGTGAAATCACARGTTATTGTTGTCAGTGCTGCTATCCCTGCTGTTGGCTTTGTAGTGTTGCTTAACACTGTTTGACATTGTCCTGGCTGGCTTCAGGAGCACAATTCTGATTTGTCCCTCTCTCATTACAATGCATTGCAAACTAATGCCTTCTCTCTCTGGGTATATTTGTTTCGGTTATGGTGGGTTTTTYTTAAACAGCTCTGATGTTTGTTTCAATCACAGCAATATCCATTGTCTCACCTTAATTTACAGAGTCATAACTAGCAGTATTTCTTTGCAGTGTAAAGAGTGCATTAGAACAAATGCCACTATTTATCAACTGTAATGCAGTTCTTTATAAAGGTCTTATGTGAGCAAAGAATAAAAATGCAATGATAGTCTCACAATAAATATGCTAAATCCTTTGTTGCCTCTTTATGGTGTAAGCTCTCTACAGTTGTACAATATATGACTGTTTAGAAAAAGCATCAGAATACAGTTATATAGTTTATTTACCAGGAGATGGCAATGGTGATCTACTGCAGTATTAACTTATATACATGGGATCCATATAATTTTTCTGCAACACAACAAACTTCAATATGAATGAATGCAAAGTATTTTGATACTGGTTTTCCCTTTCTTATTTCAGACTTGCTTCAATTGCTGCTATACATTGTAAAGAAAATCTTTTCTCTCTTTTTTTTTGATTGAAATTGCTGTCACTACAGCATTTTTAAGGTATCTAAATATAATCATTCTAGTATTCTGGAAAGCAGAATATTATTTAAAAACAGAGGAGCCAATACCATTGAATCAGCCATGCCATGTGTCRGAAAAGATCGAATGATCATTGAAAATATAAGCTTAAAATAATGTGCTTAGCCTTAAGTGTCAAAATTGAACTTCAATAGTTAATGGAGAATATATTATAAGTTATGCTATTTAAAATGATATTATTTTTGTCTACAAAGGTGCTTGAAKTATGGCCTTAAGGTATATAGGTGCAAATCATTTTACTTCTTCTTCAATGTAGGGACGTATATGGTCTCTTGTCCATACRTTTACATCCCTGCCTGTGAGCGTGGTGAGCTGAGGGACACTGCTGACTCACTAACCCAGCYTGGAAGGAGCCCTGGGATCCTTGCAGAGCAGACACCATCTTTCACCAGGAAACTCTGCCAAGGTGAGTGTTTCTTATCTCTTTCAGGCTTCTAAGATGCCCAGGAGCTGCCTTATGCCTGTCAATGTGGCTCAGAGAGTTGAGAGGGTTCCCATTCCAAGCTGAGCAGACATTTTAACTGTCTTTTAACTGTCCATGTACTTTTTSTCATCAGCTGTCATACACAGTACGACCAGTTTAGATATATAGATATGAGAGGGCACACAGCCCTTTTGTTGCCAATGCTGCACCGCTTGTGATCCTTGGAACATCTGAGCATCTCCTCTGACTGCTGCCAGATACTTAGGTTAGCTTTGTGCTAACTACTACTTCTGTTGCTAAGAGTATCCATGTGCTAACGTGGAGCTCATTAAAGAATAACCCCCAAGCAGAGGAGATTTTCAGCTTCTCACAGGYGTGCTGCAGGCACAGTGATTTTTCTAGAGGATATACTGAAACTGGTGATTTAAAGCCAGTTTATGCATATCTATTGGTGCTACATAATTAAAATAGCGATTGCAGTAGCTACACTCCCCCCACTTTACAAAAAAGGCTCATGGAAGTTGTTAGTGCTCATGGAAGGAAAGCAGAATTTCCCAAAATCTGAGCATATCCTGCTCTGAGACCTGCAAGGGATCGGCCCTGACAACACTCTCTTATCTCTGCTGCTCTCTAAAGGGCCTGTTTGCTTTTTCCTGTCCCAAGAGAAGTATCTAGCTGTCACAGTCCCAAGGCTTTCTATTCTGGAGGGAACACAGTGAGTGAGGAAAAAATAAGTGACCTTTGCCTGTCTTTCCAAAAACAAGACCTTTCAAGTATTTACTGCTTTATTGAAACTCTTCACTCAACTGTCAGCTGTAACTAATTTACATAGCAAAACTACAACTTAAAGTGCCAGAATTATTGCCTCTCTGTTATTATTTTAGTGTTGCCAAAAGAGGCAGCCTGGATAGTAGATGTGTGAGGCTGTGAGAGGAGTATAGAGTAGGTAAGGAGCATTGATCTGTAACAGTGGATGACAGGAAGGAAAAAAACATGTTTTACTCTTGTGAAGGTCTCAATTTTCAACTCTTTCAAACTCATTTCATTTTTTAAAGCCTTTCTTCACTACAGTGTCTATCTGATACTTCTCTGCCAACTTATTATCATGTTGTAGGACTTCTTTGTGAAGGTTAGACATGTCCTATCCGAGTCTATGAAATACAAAGAGCTAATATTAAAGATAGAGAAATGCAGCATAAAGAGACACAAGGTTTCAGACAGGGTCAGGCAATGTCTCTTAATTCCCTGATTTAGTGATCCCACATCATGCACCTGTAACACCTTGTGCTCACAGATCTCGGACTATAGAGCAAAGATAGAAATAGGAAAGATCTTTATCAGTCTTATTTTCCACCGAACAAATCAATGCACAGAGAAGTGAATTGGCAAAATGAAAGGAAATAGGAAGATAGTAGAGTTTAGAGTCTGTTGACTTCTAATGTCTTGCTAAACTCCTTTTCTCCTTTCTTTCTTTTTTTCTTTTCTAAYGTTTTGTTAAAAAAAAACAGCATAAAGTTAATCAATGTATTCAACATAGCTGTCTTCCCTGGGCACTAGGGCAGTGGTGCTTCACCTTACGAGCAGATTCACTGGCAGCTTCAATGCTTAAAAGCTCTGTGAATCACTGTGGTGGGCTCCATGTCTCTTCAGAAAAAGATTTTTCAGAAAGGGCAAATGCTGTTTAGACTGACAGTTCCACATAAAAAAATCTTGTCTTCTCTGCTGGATTTCTTGCTGTGAATACCACGTTCATGTCAGCTGTGTGGCGGGAGGAATTATGAGTTTTCCTTTTCCTATCACTTATTTAGTTCCCCTTCCAGTCCTCCTTGTCTTACCTACTTAGGCTGTGCTTACGCTCCAATAGAGTAGAGCTGTGCATGTTAGCTTGAAATGGATTAGCTCAAGTGTCTCTTTATTTCACTAAAATCAGTGTTGTAAATGTATTAAACTGCAGGCTCTTCAGAGAGGAGACTATTTACTGCTTTGTTTTTACATTGTCTTGTACAAGAGGACCCATACTAGAGAGGCTTTGGATGTGATTCTAGCATAAATAAAACTCACAGTGACCCAGAGGGAGATCCAGGACTAAACTTAGAGGCTAGCAATTCATAATGGGTAAAGAGAAGTTTAAATTTCTGAATTATAAAGTTGTAAAAAAGATGCAAAGGGAAGTAAGGGCACTTTTCAGCCCACTCTCTGAGAGTACAATACATTAAAACCAGATTTTGTAGGAGTATAATAAAAGATTGTATAGGAGTATAATAAAACCCAGACACAAGTCTGAAAAATTCATTAGTTTCTGCCATGTCTAAAATAAGCACTGCCTATGAAAACTACTTTGCAATGGTAATGAAAAGCGAGTAGGAAAGCAAGTGGTAGCGCCAGTGCTGCAAAGTGAAATAATTTCTGTATACTCAGATTCGTCACTGTGAACAATGTTGTTGATTATAAACCACATCAAATTCTCAGTCCCCCAAAACATGTATTTTATATTGCAGTTTTTCTAGCAATTATGAAATCAACAGAATGCTATCTAGTTTTACCACAATTAAGCTAAATATATACTTTAAATGTTATAAACTACTGCATAATTATAATATTCCTACAACAGTAACTTCTTTTGTCTAGGAACAATCAGCAGTATTTCTTGAGCCTGTTTCAGAGGTGTCGTTTAATGATAATGATGGTACTGAGCTCTGTCGTAATATTATCATTTAAACAGTACTTGGATGTAATTTACAATCAAGATCTGACCAGCAGTACTTCATTTATTGTAACTTGATAAAAGAAGTCCCCTAGATTTTGATGGATGTTATGGCCCCTTTGGTGCATATGAGTCTGGAAAGAAGGATGACACAGACTTACAACAGTGGAAGCAGTTCTCTGAAAACAGGTTTATATCCAGTCACTTGGGAGATAGTGTTGACTTGTAAAACTGCTGCTGTGTCATTGTGCTGAAGACCTTTGGGCTCTAGGAAATAGAAGTGCATCTCTAAGACCATTATTGCAAGAATGTCCACCTAGAATTTGGGTTCATGCCGTTGCTGCTGCATCAGGGGAAAGGTCTGGCTAGAGTGTGCRGTGTGTCGTAGACCTGAGAAGCAGCAATTTTATTTCAGTGCTTCATCAGACCTACTAGGATGTATGTGCGGCTCAAGAGACAGCTCAAAATTCTCCACCAGTCTGGGAATGTCTGGACAAATATAGAGTCCAGAGTAACAAGTAGCCACAAGTGTAATCATAAACTGCTTCACAAATAAATAATCGAATAGAACATCTTTATATAAAGCATTTTCTTTATTATGCACTAAATTAAAACATTTACAATGCAAAAAGAAATTTATATTATGCAGAGTTCTGTATGATAAACCTGTGAATTTAAAAATTTGATAGCTTAAGTAAACTTTTTAGAACTTTCAGTGTTGATCTGTCAAAGGTCACAGTTTCCCACCAACTACAAAAGGGCTTTTGAAAATCTCATCCATCACTGGCTGCTTGTAGATAGAGCTAATCTATTAAAATATGTTATTTGTGTGAGTATTTCACTCAGGGATTCTTACATGTTTTTAAACCACCCATTTTATGTCCATTTACTCTGGTACCATTTGACTGAGTGGTAGCTCACTAATTGATTACTAACTCTTTTTTATCATTCAGTTCAATAATATTTATTTGCTTCAGATGCTTTAAAAGAAAATATACACTGGCAAAAATGGACCCTATGTCCATCTATAATTTCTAAGTATAGTTGGAAATTATAATTAGCATAATTCAGAATCCTACTGAGTTCTTTCCTGTGTCTGGATAAAAATGTATTTCATAAAGAAGCTAGCATGACTATAGTTAAAACAGTATTTCTTTATTGAGGTAAATAGAATTGACAAGTAAATGAGTTTCTATTAAAAGCTGTAGGTTGTTTTAAGTTTCTCATTTTATAAATGTAATGACCCATTTTTTTTTTAACATTCAGCAAGTATAATTTAGTGTGCATTGGCATGTTCAAATTCCTTCCAGAATGTAAAGCTATTCAAAGCATTTTTAAAGCAGTCCTTATATGCCCCAAACCATTGGAAACAAAACCACTGAAAAAGTTCACTAAAAGGAAAATCAGCTTTTCTTCAAAGACTTTTAAGCAACAGTAAAGGGAAAAAAAAAAGAAGAAAAAAACCAACTTAATCTTTCACCCTTTTATGTCATCTGAAAGTACAAGAGTCTCCTATCTGCCAGTTTGTGGATACAGCAAGTATATCTGCTGCTTGGCCTTTTGCCTTTTCCTATTAAAATCAGCTAACACAGTTAGATGCTGCAATAAGTCACCAAGGATGGCATGGTGAATGTAGTTATCAAAAAACGTCTCTTTTCTCCTTAGAAGAAATCAAGTTCTCTGTCTTGTAATTACCACCCTCCCTCCGCTTTTTTTTTTTTTTTTTGTTAGATCTCCTGGTTTCTTTGACATCTTTTCTGTGGGTAATTTCAGGAGAACAGCTTCGAGAACCAAGTGCATTGCTAGCCATATTTAGATGAATATTTACCCCAGCAAATGGGTATTTTTCATTAGATAAGCGAGGTAGGACTTCCTCAGCTTAACTGCGGAGAAAGCGAGAGAAGGATTAGTTTTCCTCCATGAAAAGACTTTTATTTTCATGGGCCCCTCTAATGGGCCTGTCACCTTCCCTGGCTGGCTGGTTACTAATGCCTTTCTGTAGCGAGAGCTCGTCTGTCATATCCCGTGCACGTCCAGACACGTCTCCTGTGATCGAGAATAGACAGTTTGTTTTCCCCAACGTCTTGCACGCACAGCCAGGCTTGGGGCTCAGTTCTCTGTTTCATGACAGCACTTGAGTGTAGACGTGGCCTAGGCTTTAAACCAGCTGCCAGTTTTAGTGACCATCTCTCATAGACGTGACTAAAACAAGTTTTGTGCTGTATTTCTTAAAATGAAAAAAAAACACCCAAAAACTAAACAACAAAAAAAAAAAAAAAAAAAAAAGAAAGAAAAGAAAAAGAAAGCCAGATCCATGGCACAGTCCTGCCTTTCTTCACTACTTTATCTCACTTTTCACTGACGTGAAGTTAGGGAAGAAATCCAAGCCCTATTTCACATAGCTTGATAAAGCTTAATAGATAAAATTGTCCAAGAAAAATCTTAACATACCACATCTTTAGCTGAAGCAATTTAGCAAGTCAGAACTTAGGATTCTTAAATCTTTTTGCTTAAAACTTAATTAAGCATTAATCAATTTTGCTAATTTTACCATAACTTTTATAGCTTCCTGAAAGGCACTGATTTCTTTGTCAGTAGTATGTTAGATAAAAGACTGTACTTTGCTTCATGCAGAGTACCCAACCAATGTAAGAATGCTCTGCTCCTGATAAACTTAYGTGATTTTGTTCTGTGTTCTGTCCATTCTACAGGCATGATTGTCTTGTGAGCCAAAATTAACTTTACTGTTATACAGTCAATAGAGGCATTCAGTGGAGTTACTGTCTGCAATTAGCAGTCAAATGAAACAAGCCTCTTCCTTTCCTGTCTTGTACTATACACAACTACCAATATATGTTCAAACTTTCCAAAGATATTGACAGGGTAAATAGAAAGTATTGATGCATTACCATGTTATAGGAGCAAGGATGAGTAAATGACAATTTCTGGTGAAATTATTTTCTTACTAGGGAACAATAAACTAGCTAGAATGCACTCAGAAACAGAGAGTGATTCACGCAGAGGGGAATTTGGCCTGGCACATTCTGTATTAAGATACCAACTTGGGCTGCAGACTCCCCTATGCCATTTTCTGCTCTGCCTCTTTCAGAGCAGGATTTTTAATCCAAAGGGTCACCACTAAGGTAGAGAACAGACTTCAGGTCAGGCTTGTCATATCCGATGCCAAGGTCTTGATTGTCTTCTGTGTATTGTCTCTGAACTTTACTGACCCAATATCTTCCCAGCAAGAGCTTTTTGGAAACAGCAAAATAGGAGAAAATTTTGAGAAAAGAGAATTTCTGTTGGAGTAGTCCGGCTAGTTCAATTTTGCTGACACCTTAAACAAGTGTAAATGTCAACATGAAGGTTAAGTTAGTGGAAAATCAACTAGTATCTGCTTTTAGCCACACTTGGACAAGCCAGAGATAGATCCTGAAAAATTGATTTAACAAGAATATAATCATGAGGACAAGATGGTCCAGTGCATTTACCTTCAGTATAACTTTAAATAGAGGGATTTCCTAAAGGAAGCATCTTTTATCACGTAAACAGAGCCACTGCCAGCGTATGTGGCAAGGCTGAGGTTCCGAATCTCCAGACCAAGCATCACAATAGCATGAATAGTATCAAGAGGCAGTGATGGGGCTGTCAGATACTGCCACTGTCATTACCCTGTTACCCTAGATATCCACAGGCTTTATAGAAACTGTCAATGGCTATTTTAAATAATAAGTGCAGGAAGCATAACTACTTAACTAGTAATTGAAGCTAATCTCTTTGTGACAAGGTCAGTATTTACACTACTTCCTTTGTAATCCCCGTACAGAATGAGGCTCTTAATCTTACCAGTACTGAAAATGAGACCTTTATGCAAACTGATAAAAGTTCTTTGTTTGATTTATCTGTAAACCAAAATAGTCTGGTAGTTTGCCTTGAAGTTAAAAGAAGAAAACATGCTCTGTCAAATCCTGTACATTCCTTTTTATGTATTTTGTCATTTCCCCTCTATTAACTCTGTCCTAAGGTTGAAAAGAAGAGTGCAYTCTAACTTATATTTACATACTGTACTTTCAGTTAGACTTTTCTGGTTGTAGCCTATTAAATTTATTGACTATATGCCCCCTGAGCTATTGAAAAGTATGCAGCTTGCACTGTATATCTTCTGAAAGATGCTACTGGTGGCCTGTTTTAATGTGCTTAGTCTCTCCAGATAGAATTTGTCTTACATATTCATTGTGTTTTTAGTGCCAGGACCAGTTTCTTCATTGTAGCTATTGTTTGGAATTCTTGCACAGATATTAAGGCTCAGTAATTTTTCAGTGCTGCTCAAGGGATGTGAATGTCAAATGAAATAATGAGTGGAAATTTGGGCACTGAAAACCCCTAAGCAGCTGGCTTTGGAAATCTCAGCAATATAATAAAGGAAAATAATTTGAGATGGCGTGAAAGACACACTGAGGTGTCTAGGATACTTTGTAAGTGCAAATAGAGCTGGCCAAAAAGTCCAGCTTTCCATTCATTAACTATTACATTTCATTTTAATTTCAGCATTTCATCCAGTCTGAAAGCCAGAGAAAATGTCATTTGCTCAACACCAGTACATGGAGTTGAGAAAACAAAATATGTTCCCCTACATATTGCAGCTGCTATTTCTAGAGGTGGCTCTTGTTGACAAGAAATCTTTTCCTTCCCCATGGCATCTAAATATCTTCCATTTTGTAGATTTAGGAGTAGGGAATGTTGTGGACTCTGAATCCCGTCCAAGTGCTACCACACATCTACAGCTGTAGGGATCGAGCCTGCTTAGCTTAAAAGTTAGCCAAAATATATAGGCAGAAGGAGCCAACAGCGCCGTTGTGTATCCATGATGGAGCATGGGCTTTTCCTCATGTCCTGTATATACTACACCAGATGCAATCCCTAGACCTTGGATGCTGAGATAGAAATCCACAGTGGGATATTTTCATCTCCAGAAAAATACACATTGAAAGTCAAATTCCTCTCTCTCTTGGAAAGTCATGAGAGCAGGCCCTGAAACTTCAGGGAATGAACTTTGCCTTCGGTGAGCAAAGGTGAAATCTTCATGTACAGCAGTTCATGTAAACCCTCCCCATCCTCATTGTGAGGGAGATCTCTCCTTATAGGTAAATCAAGAGAATCTAACACCTTTCTAGGTCATTGCTTCACATACACAACACTTTAAAACTTCACATACACATTGCTTACATGTACCTATTACCTTAAAACTTTCATAGACAAAGGAGCCAAAAATGTTAGAGAAGTATTAGGTCAGGGTGGAGGTAGAGAGGGGSATTTTTTTTGGCTTACAGTATACATGTCATATAAATATAATTATCTGTTGCTGGAGTTTTATAGCCCCTATCATCCTGAATAGCTTAAGTGAAGTTGTATTTAGTTTGCATATAGCTTCAATTTGCWGCAAAGTAAATCACTAAAATGAATCAATAATTTACAGCCTAGTAAACATGACAGAATTAAAARRAAAAAAAAAAGTTATGCCTGGGAATTTCTGAATGCAGCACAACTCCTTGTCTAGCTTCTCTGAGCTAGCTGTGACAATTATTACCAATACCAGAATTTTTCATTCAAGCAAGCAGGAAACATGTAAAACCAAACAAATAATGACACCAAATGGAGCTTTGATTAAGAGGCTGTGAATAATGATCCTTTTCACATATTAAGTGTCTAGGATGTTTAACATGTTTTACATTTAGAGTGAATCGAGCAAGCTCCAAGAGTCTGGTATTGAGAGAAATGCACTTTATTACAGAGAGAGCTTGTCAGGGCTTGGTGCCAAGCGGCTGCAGCTACTCATATTGCAAACACATTTAACACCCTCATTCTGAGAAATGCAAGAGGGGACATGTTTCATATTTTCCTCTTTCCTGCTCTGTTTTACAAATTCARAAAAAGGCAAGTGCTATCCCTTGGTTCCTACACTAAATGAATATCTTTACATTATAAAAAGAGAAACTTTCTCATGGTATGAGTAAATCATAGGTTTAYATTTTCAAAAATTACTCTAAGGTTAGGTGCTTCTGTATAATAATTAGTACTATGAAGATTATCTTAATTGTTTACATTTCTCAGGTAGGTAGGTAACATTCACCTCAGTTCACTCAAAAGGTGACAAATTAATGACAAGAAATCTATTTTGGGTATGTTTAATTAGCTTGTGGATTTTTTTGACAGCAGTATAATGGAAAAAAAAGAACAAAAATGAAAACTTGTGTATTTTTTTTCTTTTGTTCTGTTTTTGAATAATAATATCCACACATGATTTATTTAAAATGAGTTTTTTTTTTCTTTTTAATCCCAGATTCAGAAAAACTTTATATTTTATATTTATATTTCAGCTAAAGTTTTTCTGTTGAGTTTTGGAAAGGTAGTTTAATTGTAGCCATTTGATTCTCATTTTCAGGCGTATTTTTTATCTTCCTCTAGAAAGTCTCCGGTTCTGGCAAGTGTCAGAGATTGGTTTCTAGATGAGCTGAACCAATAACATGATATGTTATATCCTTCCTATGTCAAAAAGGTTATTAAAATGTCTTCTGTACATTACTGTTTGGTAYCTTTTCTATGACTCTGAAAATATTTATAGCAAGGAACTACTTAGCATCTATCTGGAATGCTATTACTTTTYTCCTGATGTGATATATGATATTCCAGTACTTATTGTGCTTTTAGCCTATAATTATTTTACAGTGTATCAGTGTAAAAATGTATTGATATGTCTGTACATACAGCTATAATAATAAATAATGGTTATCCTTTAGAATGAGGCACTTGTTCTATTAATTAATACATTACAGTGCTAACATGCAGAAAAATAGAAATGCGTACAGCCTTACAAAGCCTGAGGTTGAGATATAACCATATATTAGAAACTGGAATTTCTATTCTTAGATTAAAATTACAGTTTATTTTTATAGCTAGCGACGTTCATATTTAATCAAGTAAAAGGGTTTTCTGATTTAAGTGTGCACTTAAGTGTGCACTTAAGGAAATAAATAACTGYTGTTTTAGGTGTGGAATGCGTATATACCATGAACCACTTTGTTTGCCTCAATGTGCTGTTTCTGTGGACGAGGGCTCGGAGTGCTTGCAGAGGACACATTAGCTGTATGTATGATTACCTCCTCCTTCTTTGTACCAGGCGTAGATGGAGGTGAATTAGAACCATAATCGTGAGGGATTTTTTTTTCCTTCCCAGCCTAAACTGAATAGCCTAAACTGTGCTGTGGGATTCTTTGATGAACCYATCAAAGAATCCCACAGCACAGTTTAGGCTATTCAGACTGAAAATAGGCTGAGTTTTGTGTGCYTGATTCCAGTAAATAATTGCATATTACTCACAGTGAGATTCTCTCAGAGAAGATGCTGGAAATAGTAAACATCCATGTAGAAAATAATGCTCAGCCACCAGTCTCAGGCCTTTCATACTCTAGAAAGCTTTTCTTAAGTAGGACTCTGAGAAAATAGCTGTTCTAACAAAAGCCCGGGCAGAGTAATGCAGGCAAAAGACTCCATTTGCTGATACATTATTTTGTTCTGTCTAGAGAGCTTTAATAAGATGCTTTTGCCAACATCATAGCTCACTTGCATGCCATGTTTCCAGTATGTGCCCATGCAGCTCTAAGCTCTACCTGTAGACAAAACATTTTAAGYGTAGGCCAGGCTTAAGGTGCCTCATTAATTACACTGCACATCTTGAGTATCAAAATTTGGTGTTCTTTAATACTGCTGTGATATCAGTGATACTAAAAGATTTAGATGCAGACCCTGGAAGTTTTTCTATTTACATATAAAATATGGAACTTATGCTTAGTGTATGACACTAAACCCCATCACTAATTGCTGCCAGATTATTTATAGTCTGGAGCTGGTGGGAGGAACACTGAGATTGAAAGCTATGTGTAGATTGAGCTACATTGAGCATGGAGTAAAATCAGACTTGTTGTGCCAGCCCCTCATTAACCTCAGTTAATACCTGCTCTTGCCCTCAGGAGGGAAGCTGGAAGAGGAATTTCCTACTCTGCAGATGAGATGGAAATTGTGCAGGCGGTCCTTCTTGCTTTCCATTGAACGTTATGGTCAACTTGATACCTTCCAGCATTTTAAGCCACAGATTTGTTGTCTGGAAAAAAAATTAAGTAGCGCTAATTGAAACATGATCACTTAACACTCCCCAAGACCCTGTTTTCAACTGCAGMGGTATTATCTGGCCTATGGTAATAGCCACTACTGTCTGTCACAGTTCAGTGAAACAGTAATTTCAAGGGGAAACGCACCGGTTTAGATAAAACTTGCAAAAATGCCAGAAAGCATTTGCTAGCATTTAAGCAGGGAGATGGGAAGCAAGGACAGAGATGTGAAAAGGAACAAGAGCTCACTGAGTAGTGGTTGCCTCTTCCAACAGGGCAGACGTTGCAGTTCGAGTCTTGACCTGAGTAGAGCCGGGAGTCGAATCTGGAGCTCCTGCATCCTGCTTGGCTCTTGTTGATTCCAGGAGTGCTAACAGCACAGTCTCTGGCTTTTTGTGAGAGTTATTGATAGCTTCCTGATGCAGAACAGGATTATCTGGAATGCTTAAAAAGCTTTTGCATGCAGGACAGTCCCAGTGGCAGCTTCATTCATATGTGCTTCATTAGAAATCTGGCTCTTCTCTGTGTCATTTCTGTACTCGGTGTCTTTATCCATCAAGGTGGTTACTCCAGTTTGACATATTTCAGTRGAATTACCTGGCTTGTGCAGCAGGCAAGCTCTGTATTTCAGTTGACTCTCCCAGGRAAGGTGTTTGCCACTGTGTTTATAATGCAGGAAGGAGAGGTCACTCCTCTGAGCCACTTCTGTGGCTGTCTGGTGGTGTTTGGTGAAGCAAAACTGCTGTAAATTACAGTGTGTGGTTATAGATCAATTTGTGCTCCTGCCGGCTGCCAACAACGTGCTGTGCACAAATGGAGCTAACTTGGTAAATATGCACTCCAGTAACAGAAAATAACCAAGTGTTGTTGAAGGGAATAATTAATTAATGTTTGTAAAACACTTAGAAACTGAAAAGCACCTTATTAGTGCTAAGCATTCAGGGGCCTCGATTTCTCATCATAACTTAAAGTCTTTTTCTCTGTTAGTCTTTAACTGAACAAAATGTGAAGAGTGAACAGCCTTTGGATCTAATGTCCCCAGCCAGGTGCCTTTGTGCCTGGCAGTCATTAAGATGCAGTAAGTAAACAGGGAGAAATGTAATGCCACGCTATAGCAGACTGGAATCAGCTCATTTCCTCTGATGCCAATAGAATCAGGTAGATTTTCGCTAGCTGAAGATCACAAATCCACAGCGTCGGTCCCCTTCTTGCCTGACTCAAGAGGTTGGAGCCAGTAAGTGGTTTATTCACTGCAGCTTTTACCTTTTTCAACCCTTCCTTGCAAAGAACCTTGGCTCCTGGGGGAAAAAAAAGTCCTTGTGACRCTGGTGTCACTGACTTAAATTTGGATTTAGCAGGGAGGTTGAAGGAGCAACGAGCCCCTCAGAATAGAGCTGCCTGAGGTGACTTGAGTGAYCGAGGTGATGCAAGACAGTCCCAAAACCCCAGCCAGTATTGCTGTGTGTGGTATTGCACCCTTCCCAGTAATAATCTAGTCTGTGCCTCCAGTGTGTTAGAAGCCCAAGGTCAATGTTCTCAGCTCCTTAAAAAGGTTTTAATCCATGCCTTCCTCTCAAAAGAATACCTAAATCTTGGATGTCATGGGAGCAGGAGAATGGGGAACAGCATGGAAACGTTCTTGTTGGAAACAGGCCACTGTGCAGGAAAGAAATTGAGACTAATTGGCCAGAGAGCACCACRCTAATCATTACACTTGCCTGTCCATCAGAGTATGTACCTTGGGGATTATTGTGTGCTTTTCACAGACAAGGTTTTCCCCTTTTTCCAGCCAGAGAATTTCAGGATGTTGGGCATCTGTTCCACATTAATGAACGTCCAGCACCACAGCAGGAGTAGCTCCCACTGAGTTGCCAGAGTAATGGAGATCCAGACGTGCCCGCAGTGCAAGCTCAGCAGGCTCAAATGTAGAGCACATGTTACTGGTGGTAGTGGAGAGTGAATCTGGTCTTGGATCCCAGAACTGCTTCTGTGAGTAGCATTGGAGTAAAATATACTAATCATTCTTTAGATTTTATAAAGGAGATGCTTTTTAAGCAATGCCTGAGTATAACAATAGTTTATCAGGGGGAACAAAGGGCTCAGGGCTGCACATTGGGATTTAGGTATGTCACCATGTTTTAGGTGCCTTGGCTTTTTGGGATATGGTCCATGCCTTTCTGGCCCATCTTATAGATGTTTCTTCTTGCAGGAGATCAGTGGAGTGTAATCTTTTTTCCTGCTGGATTAATTGGCAGAGTTAGAAAGGCTACCTGCCAAGCCAATCCAATTATTTAGCCCTTCCTGGTCTTGAATAAAGCATCATGGTTAATAAAGGGCTACAGTTAGAATAAAAATAAGCCATCATGACAACAGATATACTGTGTTTTTCATCTCTCTCTCAGCCTCGGGCAGAGTATGTTTGGCTCACTTCAGTAGGAATGCCCAGTTGTGTCCTCAAGATACTTCTGGAAGAGCTCAGTGCTACTAAGATTAGCAATTATGTTTGTAAATAGTCATCCATTTATTGAATTTGAGAGAGGCTGAAACTCTCTCCCACCCTCTTTGCTCCTGACGTTGATTTCTCAATGGGGAACTTTGTGCAGAATCTATAAAGAATTAAAGATGCACTTGTGTGAATGAACAGCTCTATTTAAAAAAAAATTGGCAAAAATCGTAATAAATAATTGTCTTTTCTTAGCTTCTTCAAGAGCACAGGCTTTGGAGCATTCAGGAATCTCTTTGGTGGCTGGGGAATGAGACTGCCTCTGAAGAGTCAAGGCAGCRCACGCAGAGCTACTTACCTGAGAAATGGAATTGGCAGCACTCCCTCGTAGACCCTGCTGCCCTTGAAGATCCCATGCGCCCTGACAGACCTTTAAAGTTCATCAAATACTTTRCAAATCAGTCAGAAGTAGACCAAACTTATGAAACTCTTCTTATGCTGTGGCTACTTTCTGCTCCAAGTTATCTGAATGCATATTATGTTTAAATTGTGCTTGACTTCTATCCAACAGAATAATACTCTTCCTTACTCYAGATGGTAAGCAAAGGAAAACATTTTCATATCCATATGTAATCTTTTATCCTCTCAGGATATATAACAGGAATATACTACAGACACAGTATAGACACAGAGACATGCACACGTATATACACTTTTTGCTGTATTAGCTTTTCAGTCTTTGATGTGTTTTCATGAAAAATATCTAAGATTTATATAGATCCTAGTAACCTATCCCATTTATCCATAGTACTGGGAAAGAAGAGTCTGTATAAAGTGCTTAGTTGGATACCTTGTGTCTGCTGTCAGCAAAATTAACCAAGGTAAGAAATTTAGGAGACCAAATGATTTATTTCTACAGGTTTCTCAGTCTAGGGAATCCAGAAGTGGTTTGAGTGAAATACTCAAGAATTCAGCATAGGAAAATGACACAGTGGAAAGTCCCACAGGTTTCAAGGCAGAAGAGGGTGAGCAGATGACGATTAATTCTTTTTCACTGAGTGTGTGCCACCAATTAACCTGGCTGCAGTATCATTACCATGATTCATAAGCTCATACATTTTAGGCCAGAAGCAACCATTACAACCTAGTCTCAATATATGCCTAACAAAGATCATAGTTTCTGTATCAGCCCTCCAGTTTCTGGCCTGATTGCAGTTTTTCTTTCAAAAATCTATCATGTGCTTATTTAAAGATTATGTGATAAAAAATTACCAAATGCTGCAATAAGTAGTATCAGGTAYCAGGGTAAGTAGTTCCAAAGGTATTTCTTTTATTTGAAATTTGCAGCTTATTTTTTGAGATCATATTTATATTGATATTTTGTTATATATATGTTATTTTGTAACATATGTTATTTTCCTTTTTTTTTCTGTATGTACCTTATAAATATTTACAAAACTCTTACACGAAGTCTATGTAGAGTTTATAACAATCTTCCATTATTTAAGAAATCACTGAAGCTTTTCCTTCTTTTCTTCTCTCTCTATACTGTCTCTCACTCTTTCTTTCCTTCCACTTTTCCCCCAAACAAGTGCAAAAAGAAAAGGGGAGGGGTAGTGGAATTTTAAAATCTGCCAGTATTACTGTCATACTGTAATGGTAGGCAGATATCATCATTCCTACAGTACTGGACTAAATGTATTTTTTTCTTTCCTCCTTATCAACACATAKCTCTCTTCTCTCCTTTCCTAATATACCCCGGAGCCTAATTTATCTGATTTTGCAGGCTCATGTCAATGAGAGCACTGTGGCACAAGCATCAAAAGAGGAAGTCATGCAGTTTCTTTAGAAGGGTAGAATTTGCCTTTTTCTCAGGCAATATTTCAACAAGTGGGCACTGCTACACCTGCTACATCGTTCTTAAAGGATGAAACCTTTAAAGTCCATCAGAAGTTAACTGAGCTTAGGATGATACAGGTATCCATAAAAGCCATTACTGATGATGTTATTTCCATGTTATTTCACATATTTTATGTCATTTATCTACCTAAACTATGATTAAGGAATTAGCTTCCATGTATTTTAGGATGTAGAGAGAAAATTTGGTGAGTTCCTAGAAGTGCAAGTGGGCATGTTTGTATTTATATGTAAGGCAGCAACAAGCTGATGTGATTAAACAGTTACTCAGTAGCTTGGCCCTGTGCTTTTCTCCATCTGGTAGGCAGGAAGATTAAGTTTATGCCATGTGTTTATTTCTCTTATAACAAAATGAATTTTGTTTATATTTCTAGTCACTATGAAGTGGTAATAGCCTTAGCAAATATATTGATTCACATTAAAAAAAAAAAGAAAAAAAGATTTAGCAGAAACACATCCAATACATAATATTTTATTTAAAGAAAATGGCAATAAACCAAACTAAACCAAACTAAACCAAACAAAAAAAATCTTACAGACAATGAAGAAAATCACATTTATAGCTGAGCCTGTGAGTTTTGGAGCTACCAATTGTTTCCTGAAAGTCACTTGGAAATGAGTTTTGGGAAATCAGGTTTGTATTGACTTGGTCTGTAATGGTTGGCTGTTGCTTTTTTGAATAAAGCTGATTAAATTACCCTGAAAAAGCTCCAAGTCCATGTCCTTATCTGAGGCAAATTGTGAATATGATCATAATATACTCTCTGAAAAGATATTTCAGAAGGGTAGATAGTCTCTAAACCTGTAATCATGTCACTATGCTGGTACAGGATTAATCAATTGAATTTGATCCCTTATCGCAATATGTGTCATGTAATTTTTTATACCTCATACTTCTGGTTGTAAAGGGCTGAGGTTGTTTGCTAGATTTCTTCTATATATTACAATAGGGGATAATTTTGACTGTATTTTTCATCAATATATTACAATAGGAGATAATTTTATCTGTATCTTAAAGAAGGGGATAATTAAGAAACATGTATTGTCGGTAATAAGAATTGGCAGCTGTATTAACAATGTCAGCCTTTACTTGCCTCTCTAAAATGAGGGACTTCTTTAGTTATTTCTTCATACTTCAGTAAACTCAACTGAAACAGGGCAGCAATATATCTATACAGGCACATAGGAATTAATGTTCTTAACAGAAAATCCATTGAAAATAAATGTTAAATATGCAAAGAGTCCACATCGAAGAGGTGAAYAGACTTCTCTGCAGCTTCACAGTGATGTGCAACCTGCAGTCATGATTAGGTGATGAGGAGACCAGCAATGTGCAGGGCACATCCTTTCCAAGGAGATCCAGCAGTGTTTTCCAGGCTTCTTGAGAGAGAGCAGGTAAGTTGTGGAGCCGCTGCTCCCCTGGCAAAGCCCAGCTCAATGGGGATAAAGACACCTCGGGAGCATGACCCTATAATGCGTCATGAAAGGATTTGCATTTGCTTTGCATTAACTTCTGGGTTAGGAGGTCCTGCTCCAACTGTTCAGGCTCTGAGATCTGGACAAGGCTGGGCTGATTGGCAGGTAAGCTTGGCTCCCAAGACTGTGCTTGTCTCTTCCCCAGTATCTTTAACTCCTGCTGACATGAGCAATCTAGAGATTCAGAGGTCTTAAATAAGTAGGAATCCTGCAGGATACAGGTTAAACTCGCACTGAAAGAGAGGCCGGCTGCAACTCTGTGTAATTATTTCCATGAACACATTCTCTCCGGTGCTTCATTGCCCGAGGCAAATTTGTTTGGTTACCAACCCGCAGAAAGAAGTGCAGAGCAGTTTCTTACATCCYTTACTCTATAGGTGGCCCTTCTTAAAACTTTAGGTTGGAAAGAAAACTAGTTTGCTCCTAAAATTTATCAAAGCATGAGGGATGATTTAGCTGAGTGAATGTGGAAAGAGGTGGCAGCCTGTGACAGATCACTTATTTATTTTTGTTTTTACTTTGAGTTTCTACCTTAAGAAGAGACAAAAATCTTGTAAWTCACTGCCTCACATTTGAGATGTAGTATTGTTTTTTTTTTGTTCTTCTACTTTAGTTGAGCTTCAGTAAACAGAAGAATTGATCTTGTGAATGTACTAGTGTGCTAGTTTATTTTGTATTAATTTGAGTACATCACTGATAAACTGAATTCAGTGCCAGTCTACAGGCAAGGTAGATAATGGACGATTGCTCTTGCAGTTATTTTCGCTATGTAATTTTAAACATAGTTAGTTATAAATGTAACCTGATTATAATAAATGACTAGTATTTCAATCTATTGAAAATAAAATTTAAAACTCTGTAGTTAATCCTAAGAGTCAGAGAGTACCCCTTCGGGTACTAGAATGTTATTGTATGCTATTATGCTTAAATATCTAACTTCATATTACTTACTGGTATACTRTCCTCAATGAGGTGGCACTGACATAGGCTTCAAAGCACAAGAATAGAAGAACTACTTAAACAGGCTGAGCTGAAACTATCAGTTTTAGCAGCTCTGTTTCTTTCCCATCCTTCYAGAGGACAAAGGTAGATATGTTAGACAGAACTTAGCAGTTTCAAGAGGGTGGATTTGACAATTYTTAATGAGGGACCTTGCATTAAAGCAAATGTAATTCTGCTTGCTTTAGGTTAGGTATGGACAGTCTTGTCATCTGAAATGTATTCAGAAAATAGCCCCATTTTCTTTGCCTTATGTGTTGCTCAGAAGCTGCTGTGCTACATACACTGTGAAATTTATGGCTACAGGGGTTTTTGTAACAGTAAGTGTCTCTGACACATCAGTTGCTGTGTTGCTTTTTCTGGTTTAACGCTGGATTTTTTTTTTTTTTTTCACTAGGTGCTGAGGAAAGAATTGTTTTCAATTATCTTTGGCTCAATTTTCTTTCYGGAGATTTTGACTTAATTAGAATCATTAGCAGAAGAAAGTGACATGATCCAGATGAGACTGGATCTAGCTCAAAACCACCTGCGAGGAGAAAGRAACCTGACCAAATTGGGGAGACTTCCAAGAAGAAACAGAAACATTGCTCCCCAAACTGTTTATGGAGAGAAAGGGATTTATTTTTGCCAAAAGCATTATTGCCTTTGTTAAAAATACCTGTTCTGCTTTTAGAAATGTACTTCATCCACAAATACTGTGATGAAGAAACCCATTACAGTCAGCTACAATTCTATTGTAGTCAGTTCTAATCTGCAGTCATCCACCTAGGGAAGACAGATGCTCCAGTGACATTCCTGTAATGGCCTTTTCTTGTTTACTGGAGGAGCCATATAGATGCAGACAGGGCAGCATGCAGGAGCCTTGATACTTGTGATGAGCTTTCAGCATTATATTAACTCATATTAACTTCAGAAAACACAGCCTTGCCTCACAGGAGTTTGAAATGGTGAGATGGTGAGAAATCTGCATTGCTGATTTCCAGAGGTCTGGAAATTCAGTTGGTTAGAAACGGTTTGTGGCTGCTCCATGTGTGGTTACTCTGTGGAGTAACCACCTGCCCTAGAGTTCAGGAGCCAAGAGATACCATCTGAAATTTAAACCAAGGATGACCTTTTTACCAAACATTTCTTTACCAAAGGTCAGGGCTTCACCAGCTGCTGATAAAGCTGTCCCCAAGGGCACCTTGTTAAATTGTTTTGAAATACTCTGTTTCAGGTCAATTTGGGAACTTCACAGARCAGTGCAGCTGTTGGACATGGGGATGGTGTAATGGGCTTTACGTGGTCGAGGAGCCAAAGCACTGGGCAGGGAGGGCTGAGACAAGGCAGTACATGAGCCCTTGCTCAGAGCCTATGCCAACCATGACAGGCAGTACTTTAATTTCTGATTAAGGAATAGCCTTTTCCTTAGCAGAAAAAGCAAGAAAGCGTATTTCAAATGGCAGCTGTGAATATATTCTATACTTCTACTCTCCTTTGCCAGTTAGTCATTCATTCTTTGACCTTTCCCCTTAACAGCCTATTATTTTATTTCCTTAGGCTAAAACCTATGATCATAGCCAGACTTACTCCCTAGCTTTCTTCCATTAATCATTTTACTTTGTTTGCGACAAGATTTTCCCAATCTTTTCTGTTTTATATCCACCAGGATGCCACTTGCTTGGAATTCCAGCTGGGCAAAGTCATGGTTGCAAAGCGTTGATGTGCTTTTTAAAAGGTTAATTAATGGAGACAGTGAAGTTGCTCAGGCCAAGCGGTCATTGTGTAAATCACCAAGGCACTTGTGAAAGGTTTTGCAAAAATCCTACCAGAAATTCCATTACCAGAATGACAGTTGCTGAACTGCCATTCAGAATCAATCTCATCTTTTTTTTTTTTTTTTTTTTTTTTTTTTTTTAATTAATTTTTTTTTTTTTTTTTTTTTTTTTTTTTTTTTTTTTTTTTTTTTTTTTTTTTATTGGTTATGACATTACTAAAACTGATACATGCCTGATGATGTGATCTTAAATCCACCCTAAGTAACTAATGACCAGTTCCTGCAGGAATTAGCTTCTTTAATTTGTTTAGACCAAAAGATGATGTTTGAGTTAAGAATATTTAACTGTTCTAAGAAACTGAGAACAGCTAAGATACTGTTCTCATTTTCACCTTTGAGTCATTCCCACCATTAAATGTCAAAGCCACAGATTTTTGAGGGAAGAAAGAAAAATTTGTAATGTTAGCTCAAACATATTTTTTAAAACCTAGTATGGACTGCCTAGTTTTATGGACTGTGGCTGCAAATCCCTTAAAATATGGCAGCAGAGTTCCTCTGTTACTGTGGTCACACGAGATTCAGCATCTAAATCTCTGAGCGTATATTGTGTGTCAGAAACGTGGAAAAGAATGCCTGGAGAGACGTGTGTGGGGCTTATTGTTGTAGGAGGTTGGATGCTGTCATAATTCTTATGTCTTGTCCTTAGCAGTAATGAAATAGGCTTTGCAGACTGATTCTTGAAAAAAGAAGGAAGAATAGGCTTTGTTTGACTATTGTGGCAAGTGTCGAAGCTGGTGAGTAATGCGGATAATTTTTGGATGTTTGAAGTGGAGAATAGTGTATGATTCATGATGGTTCCGCTCTTTAGCAYCATTGTCTCTCTGTACAAGTGCCAGGGCGTTTCTCACAAGCAAAAAATGGTACAGAAATATGTCTTGAACAAGGTCAAGATTACATTTTTATCTTGTATTTGCTGCTGCTTGTTTTTAAAAGCCATTCTAAATACCTTCTAAACAAAACAAACACTTTACACTCTTTGGTCTCTGTGGACCTAGGCATAAGCAGAGACCCATCCTCAGCTCTGTCGTTAGATATTTCAGTTGAGTGAGGATAAAAGTATACATGATCATATATTCTCAGCATCTCAGATATCATGATCCCTTAGAAATGTCTGTTGGCTCTGATCAGGAGCATGAACTTATTGAAAATTATGGTTATTTCTCCTTTTTATTCCTCCTGTGCAAATGGTGCAATACAGAGGAGTACTCTTAGCAACCTTCATGTGCTGGAAGGCTTTCCTCGTGCTTCCCTCCGACAGCAGCTGCAGCCGTGTGTCTGCCTGGCTTCAGTTTGTTCTGTCTTTGAGATGTTTGTTAAAACTCTGGTTGTTCTTGATTCTTCTTAGCTTATATTTCACGCATTTAAAATATAACCCTGCTGCGAATGCATAGCCTGATGAGATTTGCAGTGCACAACTGCACTGTCCTATTAACAAGGAGTTCAGCTCAGGACCTCTGACTCGGGTCCTCTGAGGAACAGAGAGCACCCTTTTCATACAGTACCTTGCCATTTGCACCTCGGATTCAGACCATCTTTGCAATTTATCAGGATCATTTTGAATCTTAGTTCTGGCTTCAAGAATGCTGTTACCCTTGATGCTTTAATGTATATCACAAATTTTATGAGAATACAGTTGTCCATCATTTAAATTAATGAAAGTACTGACAGACTGCTGTCTGAAATGCCTCCCTAGCTTGAGAGCAAAGTACTAATATCTCCTAAGGAAGCATATTTTCAGCTCTTTTGGTAAGCATATGATGTTGATGCTGCTACATATTTCTTATATTGTTTACGTGGGTATCGTGCAGCTTTGCATGGGTGAAAGCAGATGCCTCCTCTGCTTATCTTAGCCACTGGGCAGTTATTCTGCAAAGAACATAGTGAAGTTTGCTCTTCCTTTAGCTGCTCAGGTGTAAGATATTTTAATAGAATCACGAATATTTTTGTTCCAAAATTTCCTCCCTAATCTCCATGCCATGCAAATAAGGAGAAGGACTTGAGGGTTTTATTATTGCAGGAGTATAGGTGATGGTAGATATGAACAAGAAAAAAAAATCAAAGTGTCAGTAGAACCATCCACAGAGTAGGTTTAATGCAAACTTAATTCAGCCAGTTTTATGAGATTTCATTTGCATTTCATGTATTTGAGAATCTCACATTAAAAGATATTTTTATCTTGATTTTTAATATAGTAATTTGATGAGATCATAGAGGTTTGCTTTGGAAGAAATTATAATTAATTTCTTCGTGTACACAAGGTATCAGTCCACAGCCTAAATTTTATATCTATTTCTTCTGCATATTTTTTCATGAAGAAAAGAAAAAATATTTGAAATCACATAGCAATAAGATCTTTTGGTCTGTTCTCTCYTTGCCTCATGACTACCAATAAAATTTTTCAGTGGGAAATCTGTGAAGAAGAGAAAAGATCATAGGTCTGTTTAAGAAGCAAGAATGTTTTGACTATTTCATTATGAAAAAAATCTGGATTCAATACACTACGTTGAGTTTCCTTTTGTCATTTCTATGTTAATTTATATTCTACCCTGTCCTAGATACTGGCTTTTTTTTCCCCTCAAACTGYCTTCAATAATACAGAAGACTGTTAGGGGAAAGGTTTTTATTCTTTCTTTCTGCTGAATGTATGATGAGAAACTTGAATAACCCCTCAAGGAAACATATTTTAAGGAAAAATCTTTTGGGGGTGTCAAGAACAAGCACTGAAACAAGTGCTGAGTCACTTGCTCGTACCATGAGATCTGTCTTCAGTTGCCTGGAAAGCTCATCAAAGTCCAAACTACGGCTTGCTGGTGTGGCACGTCGGTGCGGGCTGTCATCAGAAGGTCTCCTGGCAAATCTTTGGGGGGAAGACAAGATAATTAAGCAGCTGGCTTCCAAATGGGAGTTGTTAGGCTGAGCACTGAGCACAGAGGAGCGGGCAACTTGTAAATGTCACCATCAAACTAGGTATTTATTAGGCAGAATTGACACACTCTAACTTCTTGGAAAGCAGTGAGAAAATATTCTCTATTGCTTGAGACATTTAAAACTGGAGCAGATTGAGCACAGCTCAAAGAGGAAAAAAGGTTCTCTTGAGCTGATTGTTCACATGCTAGCAAGGGGAGTGATGAGCTGAACTACTTAGTGCTGCCTTCCTTTCCCTCCTCCTTTCTGACTTTGYCCCCTGCTTCTCCAAGGTGCTGTTGCTTTTATCTTACAGTTGCTTCCAGAATACTATAGAGTAAGTAAGCAYCCCAGCTTATATAATAAGGCATACAAGAAGGATGACCTGCTGGCTAGGGCATAAAATACAGAAAACATTTTGGAAAAAAAAAAAAAAAAGCTTTCTTTTTTCCCCCTCTCCTTGCTTAGCAGCTACAGAGTGTGCATGGAAAGAAAYCAGTCACAGGCTCATTCCCAAACTGTCAGATGAAAAAGACCTGTAGGCCACTTCGCTTACTGCCATAACTCTGCAGAATTGCTCCTTGCCATGTACTTGAGTACTATATTCTGGCTAATTTGCCACAACTTTCCACCAGAAGGGTATCCCATATCCCATACCCGGGATAAATCTCATCTAGAGTTCTTCTCCACCCCTCCTCTCAGGAAAAAACTTCACATTTTCCTTTGTCTGCTTTCACTGTACATCAGAGATGCTGTCTGAAGTACTGAAAGGAGCTCAGCAGTGTGGAGAATGCCAAATGCTGTAGAGGCCTCTCTGGAGATACCTTTGCTCTGTGGAGGACCTGGCTTTGTAATGGAAATTCTGGACATGCAGTCAAAGATGACCCATGTGACAGGGTATCTCTTCCCCTTACCTCCTGCAGATAAGGACCTTCTTACCTGCAACTTGGTAGAGGATTATTTAAGTAGCATGAAAGGAGAAGCATCTTCTAACACTGTTGGTTCTATCCCTTGAATTATAGAAATACCTTTACAGAACATCCCAGAGAAGAAACAGAATATAAAAATAATAATCTTACGGGTATCATCCATTCAGGAGCATGCAACTGCTCTTTGGCCAAGGGGATGCTGAGCTAGTTCAGGCTGTGCACAGCAACACAGAAATCAGCACTGACTATTTTATACCTCTTCCTGAGTGCTGGAGGATAAAATAAAATTCAAATTCAAAGTTATACAGCATAGGAATATAAAACTTGTAAGTAAAAGACAAGTCTGGACTTTCCCCTTCAATTTTAGCATTGATTTTGGACTGAAACATCAATCTTTTGAATAATCCAGATCTAATCCTAATCAAGATACTTGAGATTGTTTTAATGTAGTTTGTCAGCTCATTTTAAAACATTGTGGCCTTGATACAGCAACTGAATCCAGACTTCAGATCTTTGCTACAATTATAAATAAAAAATAATTTGCATGATTAAGTGGTAAGGAAGGTATACAAAATACATAAAGCTGTGTTGGAAAAATGGCACTCCTTGGGCTTGTGCATTATCACTTTTGAGCTCTGCAGAGCAAAATCTTTGTTATCCCTTTTTATTCCACATGAGCATAGTGTTAATAGCCTGAAACAACCTCTGTGAGCCTTTTCAATCAGAAAAATCACCCTGATTTGTATACTTATACAGCACAGGCTGAGCAGAAGTAAGAATTTATTTCCTGAAGAAAACAGATTTAATCCTTGGAAAACAGATTTTGATCCTCAAAAGCTTCACAGATTCAATTGCCTTAGATAAGACAAGGCAAGGTAACTGCTAAGAAATGCAGCAGCTTAGTTGAGCTGGTCCACCACACTTCTGAAAGCTATAAAGTGAGGGGTGGCATAGAAGGAAAGCGATGAGGCCATGTGCATGGGTGCATGGTTTCCATTTTTCCATGCCAGAATGGCTATTAGAATTATTAGAGTGTGATTACTATGATAACCAGCAGGCACACAGTAGCAGTGCTGCTTCCTGGTCTAAAAATCTGCCCTGCTCAGAGCCCTCAGCTCCTTCCCACCAGTATCCTGTGCCCCATCAGCCGACCTTAGACTTCGCAGTCCTCCCAGTCTAATGCTGCCCCAGGCCCATCTGTCGTGCACTTCCTCATCTCCTCCTAACCCTCAGTCAGCCACACGCTTTGCTGTGTGCAGAGGAAAAGGAAGGGAAAAAAACACACTTTTCGCCAGTCGTCTTGAACAGTAAAATAAAAAAAAGTGCAGCAACAGAAATATTTACTGAAAGGTCAGGAGTCCTCCTTTGTTTTTGTGGTTCTATATTCATGCTTAATCTTAAATACTATGATTTCTGAATCTCAAAATGAGTGCTAAAAGAGACAGAGCACTCACAGTGTAAGCAGCAGAGAACACCACTACTTGTTAGGAGTGCTGAGAGCTGCCTTCAAAATATTCTGCTCTGAAAATACTCTTCAACATGAAAAAAGAACCTCAGGAAAACAGTTATTAGCTCAGGTAACCTTCAGTGAGGAGGATGTGTCTATGAAATACCTTTTGGAGACCTTGGCAACCTGATACCTGCAATTCTGGTCACCAAATACTACGTATAAAAAGAAACTTCCATAAGAGTTTATGAAATTCCATTCCTCCCTAAAAGCAGTTCAACAAAATGAATGCTGTGTGGCAAACTGAGGATTGAGTAGTATGTGACTTAATGATTCTGTGTACAAAAATGGAGAAAAACATTGCATCGCCTTACTGTAAGTTCCATTTATCCATGAAATAACCATTGTGTTCATATTCGCATTTTCATTATATAAAATAGGCTACCTTCTGGCTTATCAACACAGTGGTATAGTTTTATTTATTTAGGCTGAATGGTTTGCTTTTCATAGTATGTCCAGCTGGTAGAAAAGTAGGATTCAATAATGTGAACATTTCACAGTAAATAAATTGCATTAATACAGCAACACAAAACCGTGCTCAGCAGTTTCTCTGGAAAAGGTCTGTTCGAGCACTACACACCAGCTAGTTTCTGAACAYTCAGGAAACTGGGAAGGTTACAGTTTGTTAAATCAAAAATATGTTATAGGATTTCCACTTAGGATTTTACTTACTCGCTTCTCTCCATGGAAAAGAGTAACTTATTTAATTGGCTGCTCTCAAGCAGCATATTTCTGTGCCTGTAGTTCATGCTCACATTCAGTATTGCAGGCTTCTGTGTGAAATCTTGCAGTGACAAAGGGCTGCACAAGGGATAGAAAAGTATAGCCATTAAATGCGTTTCAAAGTTACTCTATCTGGAGATGATCCGAAAAAAAATTCAGAAAGCTTCTTTCAGTATTAAATATGTTTTCTTTCAGTATTGGATATGTTAGACTTGATTGTCTGATATATTGAGAATACGTTTTGCAGAAATCCAGTGCTTCTGTGGGTTGGTAGAAAGAATAAATGTTCTGTGCTGTTGTTCATTCAGGTGTCAGAGACATTGTGTCTCCCCTCCTTCTTTGACCTATCCGGGTGGAGGGATGTCCACTCACCTGGTGTCATACCTGCTGTTCCTTACTTAGGTCAGGTGATAGGGATTGACATCATATGGCTCTGTGTTTGTTGTAGGGTCAATGGTAAGGTCTTGTGGCATGTGGGCACTTCCATAGTGTGGTCCCTTGACTTAATACTTTGTCAGTCACCATAAAGCCAGGCAGTGCTTTCAGTGCATGGCTGGTTCAGTAAGATTGAATGCTGGCCAGTGACTTCTTGTATTTTACTGGCAATAAGCATCTTATATACAAAATTCATGCTACTCAGCAACAGTGGTGACCATCAAAGAGATGATCAAAGAGATGCAGTGTATTATTTTGCTAGTACTCAAAATTGTTTGGCCTTCATGAGATAATGAATTTTTTATATGTCGCTTAAAGAATTATTTTAACATTTTTTTGAGCTTGATAAAAACCCTGAATTCTTTCAGTATAAATGGAAAACTATTGTGGGAAAGAATATATTGAGGTCATGTCTTAGTTTGAAGGATAACAAAAATGAAATGAAAATAAAACCACTTGCATGCTTTTAATGCTCCAAGTTGTCCTCTTTCTCCTTGGCTTCTTAGTAACAACTGCAATCTTTTTATATCTGATTCACTATCAAAAAGAGAAGCCTCTTGAAAAAAATAGTCATTGTATATGGATAGGCATGTATTTCTGTTCAACGTTTGGGCTTTTTTTTTTTTTTCTTTTTTTTTTTTTTTTTAAAGCAATGGAGCAGTATTTCAATCTAAATCCAAATCCTCTTCCTTAAGCAGAAAATGCACCTAGTCAGCCACATTTACTTAAAGATATTTATAGGGTATGTAGTCTCACTGCTCTATTATTTAGTAGCCTTGGTTGCAAAATAAGATAGAMTCTATTTATTTATGGCTGGTTTGGATGGCAGTGCTCTTCCCAAGTGTGAGAAACTTCTTAAGAGACTGATACCACTCTACCTATCATCAACCCATGCTGTTCAGCATGGATATTGCCAGGAGTGCTGCCTCTGTACAGAACCAGCAGCTGAGGTCACATCCCATTGCATTTAGAGATATAGCCAGAAATTAAATGCTGTAAGAACAGATATGAAAAAATATCATGCAGTCCTGAAACTATGTGACTGTTTCTCTTGTCTGTTTTTATAACTGAGTAGAAAAATCTCCTTTAACATCTTACATAGATTATTAGAGAACACTTAGTTCCTGCTGCTAAGTAATACATTAAAATACTTTGGAATCTTTAAAATGGCAAACACCTGTTTTATTGCTAATACTGTGAGTAGCTTTCCACCATAGACCATAATAACAAAATGATAATTTGTAATGTTCTGAAAAAGATGGGAATAGTAAAATCATCATGTAATTGACTTTGTAATATCCCATGATCACTGTGTCTTAATAAGACTGAGACTTTGAGAATGAAATTAGTACATAAATCTCTGGAAAAGTCTTTTAGGAGCCTAACAAGCAATTATTAGGTTAAAAAGAATCAGCTTTCAGGTTCTAAATGTCTCTCTGTCAATAGAAATGCACTGAGAGAAGGTAAGCACACGCTGAAACACACTAGAAGAGTCAATCAACACCAACAACATCGAGCAAATTTGATTCTGTGATAATATTCCATGTTCAAAATTGTTCCACACAGAAACTGGAGTTGGTAGTGGAACCAACTTCTGTTTCGTGATGGAATGGAAGGTGCCAAATATGTTTTTAGGTTGAACTAAGCTCTCCAAAATCTTAAAAATGCAGAAAGACTTTGAAAGAAATTTTCAGTCATTTCATAGTTCTGTTTACCCGAGATAGCTCTGCTAGTCCCTGAGGCCCTGGCAACTCTGTCATGTTCATGCGTGYGGCTTTGAGGTTTTCAACTCCAGGCAAAATCATGATGCTAAACAAACAGGCATGCTCCATCTCTCTCAGTTTTCCAGACCTGTGGGGTTTGTTAGTTCCTGGGCTGCTGAAGCCAGGAACCTCCAGGATGGAGCACATGATCCAAGGAGCTGCGCTGAGCCAAAAATGCCCCCAAACCTTTCTCAGGGCTCTGAGGCTCTCCCTTTTGTAAAGGGAGTCTAGGCATTTAACAAATGATAGCTCAGAGCTGTGTTTCCTGGTACAGACTTTTTTTTTTTTTTTTTTTAAGTGTCCATTTCTATAAATACGAGCAGAAAACCTTTTTTTTTTTTTTTTTTTTTTAAGTGTCCATTTCTATAAATACGAGCAGAAAACCTTTGTGATTTCTTTGTGCCTTACTGTCGTGTTTCACTTTGACTGCCAGTCTGATTTACAGCAGCCTGAGTGTTGCTTTCCTGATTGGTAGGCCCAGAAGTGTGAATTAGGGCAAAAACTACTCAGCCTGGCGAGATAAAAAGCTATTTCTAGCTTTATGATGGGCCATGAACACCTGCTCAACAAGGGAGTTCACTCATTTCTCCAGGCTTTGGATCACACTTGTGCAGCTCATAAGCAGAAAGGTTGTCTCTAGATACTTGTCTGTTCAAACCAGTGACATTCCCCTGTTTCAATTACTTCTACATTGTGCACATATAAGAGAGGAACCAAATAAAACAGACAGAAATGGTGTTGTTCAGAAGAAACCCCAAGAAACAGGAAGCTATACACAGTYTAAATGTGGCAGGGACTCCCTGGAGGGCTTTGCAAGAGTTAAGGACACTTTTTTTTTCTCCACTACATCTAAAAATGAGGATCTAAGGTAGGAAAGGAATAGAAAAGTAGGTAATTTTCTTCTTAACTGATCAGAGAAAGGAACTAGAGAACCATGTAGAACAGTGTGAAACATTATACAAATAATACTTCCCTGGACAATAGAGGCAGAGGTAAGGCATGCGTAATGTGAGAGAGGAAATTACTGGAGAAGCTCAGATAATATTGCAGCCTTTTGTTGTCTTTTCAATAATGCCTCCAATTGTAAAATGGATATTTGTGCTTGAATAGATGCTGTGAATAAGATTTAGCTGTAGTACTAGTTTATTTTTCTTTTATCAATAAATGCAACCTCCAGAAAACATTCATCTGTGTGACAAGTAAACTGAATACGAGAAGATGCTCATGCTATTTGGCTGCTTTGTTACAGCTGATGCAATTAAAGCAGGGTCGTTACAAGTACACTTGTGTGTCCAGTGCCACATCCTTGGCTGTGGCTAGCATTAGCCATCCCAGCAGAGCCCTGATGGGAAGCTAAAGCCACGGGCCACCTGGAGAAAGGGTGTGCTGGCAAGAAGGTAACAGGAATCAGGACCAGGACCAGTTGTCCAGCTGCCGAATCAAGATATTTCTTTCTGAATTTGGAAAAGTGAGTCAGTATTTTTGGTCTTCCMATAAGGAAACAGCATTAGCAGACCCTGTTTTCGTCAGAAACGACGTGTAGKGATTTTAGTGACTAAATTAGATGTTTGCCTCGTATTTACATGCTAATGGTACTTTGTTTCATTTCAGGTGGACGGGTTAAGCAAACGTGTTATTACACTCCAGTTTTATGTCACATCCTTTCCAAAGAGAAGGCAGCACACACCGATCTTCTTGCTTAATGCACCTACTCTGTGAGTTTATTTTACGGTTTCACCTCAGTTTTTATGTTCTGTCTGTCCGACTGAGCTGAGCTGAAATCTAGGAAAGAAGAGCTCTAAGAAATACGTTTCAAGAACATGCTTTCAGAGAGAGAGTCTGGCTGAAGCGAAGCCCCTGCCTAGGTTTATCAGTCATGTTTGGTGAGCTTCCCTCTTATCTGTGCTTCACCAGGAGGCAAGGATGTTGCTGAATCTTATTCCTTACAAAACCAGAGAAGTATTTCAATTGGAATTGGTTACAGTTGATACCTTAAGGTAACGAAAAGATTTTGAAGAGCCTTTTTCCATTTCTTTTTTTTTCCTCTCCTAAGGCACTTACTGTCCTATGATAGTTGAAATTGGTTAAATGTAATGGTTTAGTTAATTAATGGTTAAAATTATAGAGTCAGATTACAAAATAAATATGTGTAGCTCAGTTTAGTTTGGTTTCTGACAATTTAAGTAAGTTCAGCTTCTAGTCTTGTAAGTTAGACCATGAGATATGCTGTACTAGGTCTGGTCTAAACCAGCAGCCGCTCTCCACAATGACCAGCAAGGATATATAGAAGGGATACAGAGGGGCGTACAGAAGAATAAGCCTTGGAGACTGATGAAGAGCTTATATGTCTTTTAAGTACTTGATAGATTTTTACTTCTTCTATCAGCTTGTCTGCTGGCCTTTTGACCTCTCATATATTTCTGGCCGCTAGCCCTAAGTGCCACAATTTAATTAGATCTTGAAGAAATAGCTCCTGTCTTGAACTTATTACCTAATCAGGCCATTTGTTGTCCCCTCATTCGTGTATTCCRAAAAATAATGGACAATTTTCCCTATTAACAGCTTCACTTCTGATTGTACAGACCTGTATCATATCAGCAAGAGAAAAACTTAGGTAACTATTTTTTCTTGACRAAGAAGCTATTCAACATAGAGATATCTTTCTCCCTTACTGAAAGAGTTCTTTTGTTTTATTTTTCAAGGAGAAAACAAATCTAAATATAAATGTTGCACAGAGAATATTAGTTTCTTTAGAGATTGCAGAGTTTATTATTATTATTATAATTAGCACCACATAAAAATGGCATATGTGAAATACAATGAAATTGTTGTAGACTTCCCGCACTGAAAATTAAATAAATAGGATTTTACTCTGTCTACTAAATCTACTGAAAGGAAGCTAAGTTCTCATCAACAGTTACAGTAACTAGCTTACTAGCTCCTGGGGAAATATTACCTTGGAGATGTTACAGGATGATTTTTAAAGTGACAGATTTTTAACCAGATATTTCCTCATATGACATGTGAAAATGGACCTATCATCAGTTACATTTAATGGAACCCCACTAGCATCAACAGAGGTGGTACAGACCCCAGCTGCTTTATCTTACCTCTTAGGCAGCAGTTTGGAAGCCCTGTATATGATAATGTAGGAATAATCGCTTAGTGCATTTCTGTTGTAACATAAAGACATTGTCTAATTCAGCAGTAATGTCTGACAACCCAGCTGTCATTCTTCCAAAAATATTTGCTAACTACCACAGCTTTGCTGTTGCTACTCCAAACTACAGGAGGAGTTTCTGCTCAGGGGTGTTTTGACAAGGTGTTATCTTCTGAAGTGACAGATGGTACTGGCTGATGGTTTTAAGCTCATGCACATGTTTCAATAAATATGTACTAAAATACTTGTGTTGTCCTGAGTTAAGCGTCCAGGTTAGAAAGACTTACAGAGAAGTAACTCTAAGTCAATGACACACAAAATGAAGAGCAGCATGTGCACTACAGAAGTTCCAAATCACCTTTTCAACAGCAGAAAAAGCTGAGCAGACCCAGCTTTACGTCTTATATATGTGTAGGAGGACTTCGAGCACGTATGGAATAGGTGGGGTTGCCATTCACTGCCCTTCTCCATTTCATTTCCCATCAGCAGTACTTTAGAGGGAGGGTGAATAATGCCTCACCTTGTAAGGGATTTTATTATTTGAAGTGGTATGGAAGTCCTTATTGACCCAACTCTGATTTGTAAGCTTATAATGAAATTAATTTGGCCTTTCGTATAACCACAATTAACTTCTCTGGAGAGAAGGTGATATGAAGCCTTCCAGTGAAAAGCATCTTTGCAAGGGAGCAGCACGAGGCCTTTTCTGTTGGTTGAGACTTCAATAGACTTGCGTCAGACTTAAGAGGTGCATCTGGCTTGTGCAGGGCAGCATTTCACCTTGGAGAATAAATTATGGAAATTCTTTCACATCGGAATGACTGACTATTATCTGATGCAAGAGTTTAATTCCTCATTCAGATTCTGGATAACGGACCCAACAAAGAAGTGAAGGATGACACTGACTGAACAGTGTTTAATATTCTTTGTTTAGAAAGTCTTGTTAACCTGTCACTGCTAAATGAATGAAGTGTTGTGTCTGTRTGTACTTTAGACTCTGTCGTGTATTAATAAATAGAAGTAGGATAAACTCCTTGAGCTTTAAAACTACTTACAAGGGAATACATAAAGAACTCCCCTCCCACTTTTATTCTGACCATTGTTTATTGATTTTAAAAAAGGAGGAGAAAGAAGGAGAAAAGGAAGAGCGAAAGAGGGATCCCAATTCTGTTAATGGTCTCAAAATCAGGAACAGTTACGAAATACCTCTTCCTRATTACTAATTCCATAATTAGCATTATTACCAGAATAATAATCTGAGCACTCTATTTCTGGGAAACGTTACTTGTTCTATAGGGCTGCTTTAAGTTGCTCTGRAAGCAAGGTTACTTGCTGCTTTATTTTTGCAGAATTGTTTGTGGCCTATATTTCCAGTAGGTCACATCATCACCACTTAGCAGGCAATGCAGTTGCTTTTAGTAGATACTTGTTTTCCTTCCTCTTTTTCCTTTGTCTGGTTGTTTAAAGCGGTAGGGAAAGCTTCCCTTGATGAAAACTGCAGATTTTCACTAGGGGAAAAATATCGAAAAGATGGAAAGATTTTTAACATTGAAACAGTTTGATTTATTTGTTTGAACTAATGCCTCATTTAAAGTATTCCCTTTAAATGGCCTGTTTCCAAATGATCTGTTGGATCATACTAGAGCTAATTTAAAGACAAACCCTATAACTCTTATCATATCTCTCAGCACCCCCTGTTTTGCTCTGCAGATTCACTCTTGTGGCAGCACAGTACTTGCCAATGTGGATCTAGCCACGTCTTGCCTATACTGTCCCCCGGGCCATGATTACCTCCAGCTATGTGTTTGTAGAGGCCGAGCACCTCGTTGAAGCCTGGGAGGCACAGCTGTTGTACAAAAACAGACATTAAAGAGCTGATGCATTTGTTTGTCTTTGAAATTAGAACAATAGCGATGTTGTGAGGGAACAATAGCTTTTGAATTTCTTCAGGGCAATCTAGAAAAATAGCTGCGTGTCAAAGGATTTGCAAACAGCTGGAGATATTTGAAAGCAGAACCCCATATTTTGYTAGGGAAGAATTGGCATGTAGCCCCCTGCAATATTATGAAGATCTGAGATAATCTTGGAGATTATCTTGGAGAAGAGATGTGCTTGCTTTGSACATATGTTATGTGCAATTTATGGAATAAATTGCAGCAGGTGATGTGCTCTTCACTTCTAGTTCCTCTTCCTATTTTTTTTTCTTGGATGATTTAGATGCCTTAGTGGATACCTGATGATACATAGGAGAAGTATGTGTATTCTTGAAATGACAAGTGCCAGGTGGCAGATTGTCCCAGGCAGTACCAATATGTAAGTTATTCATCTACAGGTCAAYGGTAAAAATGAGAAGCACAAGACTAATCATGCTCACTGTATATCCTGTTTGAACTTATCTGTTGTTCTTCACCGGAGAGCAGAGGCTACACAACCTGTTCATGGTGGGGATTTGACTTAGCAAGGCAGTCCCAAAGGCAGCCCCGTAACTTCTTGGCCAGGCTGGTTTCTCTATTGGACGTGCATGTGTTGTTGTGCTTGCCATGGCCTTCTCCTTTGAGCCTTATAGATGCTTCAGGGAGGATGAGTGGCAGTAGCCTTAGCATAATTCTTAATTATCTTTCAACTTTGACAATTATTATCTAATAAGTCTTATCTAATCAAATGGGATCCTAACAGTGTGTCCTTAACTCAATTTACTGAACTTTCATAAAAGTACTCTTTCCTTTTCCTGAAGGAACACTCTTCCATTAGTTCTGGGAGGTGAAGATTAAGCTGACAGATGGTATTAGTAAAAGAATGATTAGGCATTTTAAAAACACTGGTATTTTGGCTTAGTATAGCAGTTTTCATGCAAACACTGACATAGATATTAACATTCCATTAAGAAAGTATAACACTGTGCCTTTGTATTATACTTCATACTACAACAATTCAATGCTTCATAAAACGACTAAGGAAAGCTGCCTGAGAAGGATAAAAATCAATGATGTATATGTTACTTTAACTGCTTTTCTATTCTGTTACCACATGGTAGCGAAAATTGGCTATGTATCTCTCTAAATTATCCCATTAAGCTGGCAGAGCTGCTGCTCCCATAATCCTTACTAAAAGCATCCATTTACATCAAGACACTCGATGCTAAGAGCCTCTACTGGAATTTCCTTCTATATGTCAGGTTATGTCTAAATGTACACTGCCGCTTAGATGGACTCCAGTGGAGAGACAGGGGTTTGTACCAGCCAGAGACTTACTCACCAAAGTGGTAGACTCTGTATTAAATTTGTTCAATGTCCACTCAATTCTAGCGCATCAGAGTAAGCAGATAAGAAAATGAACCTATCAAAAAGCTTTCAGTAAGTCCACTTTGAGGAATCTCAGGAACACTTTTGGTAGGTAGAATGAAGATTAAAGCTAGTCRGACATTTACTGGTCGTGGTTGTTGATTACATTTCTGTATTAACTGGAGCATCCCTTTCATAGTACAAGCTATTTTCTACAAATCTTCATTAAGTCTCTTTAAATTCATACAACATTCAAGATGAGCATGCAATCTTTGTCTAGCTGCTTGTTAAGTGCTCCAAACGCCCACCTCATGCTAGAGCCATTACCAGTTCTAGTTAGAGAGCACACAGTCAATAACAACTATTTTTATTTTGTTGTTAATATTATTATTTTGAAAAAAAAAGGGTTCTTTGTCTTATTTCTCTTGCACATAGGCTGGTGGCAACATTGTACTCTGAGCCTATGCTATGAAGGGAAGCTTCACAGAAACTCCTAATAGCCATTAACCCCATTTCTCTGATATGAAGACCTGCTTGCAAATGTTTTAGTATTTGAAACATTGTCATAATAACCAATAGTCCGGCTGATTTTGCAAACTACTCTTATAAACTTTTCAGAGACTAATGTACATTTTTATGGCTGGCATACACAGTAGAAAAAGCATAATTTCATGCAATGCCTAGGAGCTAATGCTAGGCAAATTCAAATTAAAAGAATGACATTACAGAAAGCTAGCCATCAGGACAGTTTATCTAGGGAAGTGATGGATTCTTTTTCACCTCAAACCCTTCTATGGACTATTCATTTCTTGGAAAAGCATATATTTCAAAGATTTTGTTCCAAAATGTCAAAATACTGATATTTCACAGAAAGGAAAAGATCAGATTAGTTTTGCTTAAGTGAAATATGTTGATATCTTTTGGGGTCTTTTGACTTCGGGCTTCCTGAAATGATTTTTTTTTTTTTCCCTGTACTTTTCTGTGCTCACATGGATCCAGCAGGAGCCATGTGGGGACACAGTGGACATCATCACTGACTCACCTACCAACTCTGTAGAAATTGAAGAATTCGATAATTTTTGCTACTTGATATACTTGATGCTTCCTAATATTTAGGATCTTCCACTTTTTTTATTCTTCCAAGGTAAATCAACACTGCCATAATATTATTTAGCTCTAAGTGACCCGTTATTTTCTGGAAGGACTAAGCCTTGCAGGATGCAGACAGTGCAATGCGGAGTGACGGGTGTACATGAATACTCTGCTGCACCAGCCCAGAGGGCTGAGTGTCATGAGAGATGGAAGGGAGCGATGAATGAGAGCATCGAGTGTCTGCTCACAGATGTGCCTACCACTTACTTAACTTGCACTGTGTTTTAGCAAGCAAAACACAAGGGAGTATATATTAGAGAATAATCAGACTAATGATCTACAGAGATTCTTATGTTAATATTAGCCCTTTATAGTAAAAGCATGTTTTCTAGTTAGATGTGCCTTTTCTGTTCCCTTCGTGGGCACCCAAATGAATAAAAGGTTGATAATAACACTTTGATTATTTTAGGAACATATTTATACGGTAATGAAAGTGCTCTTGTGGGGCTCAAAAGACAGATGTAAATGCTTGAACTAATAGAAAAAAATGTTCTGTGGTTTATATAAGAAAAAAAGACAAGCCATCAGTTTATCTGGAAGGAA